>NC_092390.1:44490745-44793776 GCF_030028105.1 Mobula birostris
GCCTTTCGAACTGCACCTTGTAAGGCATGAAAATGCCCGATGCTGGCCTCTCAGGTCTGAGTCGACGTCATCATCATCTCCCGCATTAAATCTATGCTGTCTAATTTTTGATTCATTTTTTCCAGAATCAAAAATTCAACATTCAAGACCACATGCATTCATCCCATCTATACACCTCATGAATTTCTAAACATCTATAAGGTCACCCATGCTCAAAAGAATAAAGTCCTAACTTCTTCTTACGAGCTCTGGTGCTGAGGTACATCCTAGTTGTGCTGAGATGTAAAATGGGGTCATCGGGTGTCTCGGGTCTTTTAACATCAGACATTTTCACCCAGACAACCCATCCAGGGTCGATCAGGACATGGCTTCCGTCCCAGCAGCATTGGTCCACGGGTCACACCTCTTGACCCATTACCATCCGGTGGCTTGCTCAGCAGCCTCTGTGACAGTCCTGATGGCTCTTTTCTTTGTAGTCCCCATAATGCCAAGGAAAGAGTAGGTCCTGCAGAGAGCAGCTAGCAAAACCTGAACACCCCACTTCTTCAGGCTCACATCATGCCTTCCACCCGTCTTTGGCACTACTCTCCCAGCTCCTGGCAATGTTCTCAAAAGTCTTGTTCGCATTCATATCAGATTAATAATATCTTACTTATAAAACGACAAAATTGTACATATAATTAACGCACAAGTGAGAATCTTTTCTTCTGTTTGGATATTTGCTCTTGTTTATTTTCCACACTATACACATGTTGCTTTTGTACAGTCAAATATGAAAGTCACTGAGATGTGCCGAACATTTTTTGTACCTATGTGTCGTACCCACACAGAAGCATGCAAATGGCCACTATTCACCATGGGTGCAATGATCTGACAATGAAAGGCATCAGTTGCAGGGTTGTACTTTTTTCCTCCTACACATTTCATTCAGTTCAGTCTGCACCATTTCATTTGTCCTCCAACTTTCTCATGCATCATCCCTGCCACTCCATCAACACCATCCACTTCACCCTCCTGATCCAATTACTGCTAATGGTTTACTGATTCTAAATCTCCTCCTTTATCTACACTGCAGGACAGCCTTCAAATCTGAATTAGCAGCAAGGTACCAGATTTAAACTGGGAGGGGCTAAATATATTTAAATATCCAAGTATTGTAAGAGCTGAACAGTGAAATAGCCAACAGGAGTATTTGATGGAATTTACTGGTTATAGTGTTATTGTTAGCTCCATGGTTCTTACAACGTGATTTTTAAGGGAAAGTTAAGAGAGGTAGGAAAGTGCATTCATTTTTAACTCCAAACTTGAGTCAACATTTCTTGTTTAAAGACCAGTGAATACAAAAGGAAATACTTAATAAACACGCAGTAGCCACTTTATGTACAATGTCATGCAAACAGTCATGAATAACCAAGATTCATCAGGTCTTTCATGAAGAATGAAAAATTTCACTTATTAGAACTTCAGCATACACATTAAGTGGCCACTTTATAGGTACAGGAGCGGAACCTCGTGTGGACTTCTGCCTCAGTAGCCCACCCACTTCATCGTGCATTCAGAGATACTTTTCTGTACACCACTGATGTAATACGTGGTTATTTAAGTCCTTCTTGTCAGCTTGAACAAGTCTGTCCATTCTCCTCTGATCTCTTTCATTTTCGCCCACTGAAATGCCACTCACTGGATGTGTTTTTTTTTGTTTTTGCACCATTTCCTGTAAACTGTAGAAGCTGGTGTGTATGACAATCTCAGAACATCAGCAGTTTCTGAGACCATGTCTGCATGCTTTTATGCATTGAGTTGTTGCCATGTGACTGGCTGATTAGACATCTGCAATAACTAGCAGGCACACAGGTGTATCAAAGAAAATCATCATCAGCAGAGGTGAAAAAAGAATGTTTAGTCCAGTGCCAGAGTTTCTCTAACCTCTGAAAAAGAATCAGATTAGAATAAATTGGATTAGATTAGTCCAGTGTTGAGCTGGGAAGACAAAATTGTTTGCCAACGCAGGACAGCCAGTGTTGGATGATTACAGAACAATCTGAACTACTTTCCACCTTCATGTTCCAAGAGGAGTTTGTTCTGGAAATTCCATGTGATATTTATATAGAGGTTCGGTTAGGAGTGCAAGGATGATTCATGCAGGACATGCTCTGTCTAATGATGTTTCACAACCAAGAAATGGTTGGCATTCCTTTATTCTCCTGAAAATAATTGATTTCCAATTGCATAAAACTGGAGAAAGAAGGGCTGTTATTGAATTTCATTTCTTAAACTGTCAAATTCATATTGGTGCTTGGCAATCAATAATGAAAGAAGCAGCATCTGACATTTCATTTTTGCATTACTTTGGCAGTGAATTTGAAATACTGGTGTTTTTTCTTGAACTATTTCCAAGTCCTTTTAGTCTGATAAGCTTATCAAACTCCCAAGTCACAGGTTGAATTAAAGTTCAAAGTTATTATCGAAGTACATATATATCACCATGTACTATTCCGAGATTCATTTTCCTGTGGGCATTCACAGTAGATATAAAGAAACACAATGCAAACAATAAACAACTACACAAAGATGAACAATGTGCAAAAGGAAACAGACTGCAGGTATAAAGAAAAACACATTATAGTAATAATAATAAATAATATTGAGAACATGAGTTGGTTGTAGAGTTCCTGAAATTGAGTCCACTGGCTGTGGAATCATTTCAATGTCAGGGTAAGTGAAGTTACCCGCACTGGTTCAGGAGTCTGATGGTTGAAGGGTAATAACTGTTCCTGAACCTGGTGGTGTGGGACCTAAGGATAGTAGTGAGAAGAGTGCATGGCATGTTCATCAGTGATGGATCCTGCTTTTATCTGACAGTGCTCCTTGTGGGTGTGCTCAATGGTGGGGAGGGCTTCTCCTGAGATAGACTGGGCTGTAACCATTACTTTTTGTAGCCAATTTTTGGATGGAAAATCAGAGTCAGAGCCATACTTGAATGATGAGGTTTTCAGTTCAATCTGAACTGGACTGACTCTTGAGCACTCCAGATTCAGCTAACTTGCTTAAATGTGACATTTTCCTATTGAAAGTATACTCATTGCCCTGAGCAAGGAGTGACATAGATTTTGATGTCAGAATTTGCACTCAGTACACAACATGCAGGTATTTTCCAGTACCTCTATATGGTTGCTGCATGCCTTTCTTACATTTTCAAACTGATGGGGTCACAGACATGTCACAATCCTAAGGAAGACTCAAGAAAATAAGGTGAACCGCATATTGAGGGCATAACCTATTTTCCATTTCCTTGAAATTCTCACACTTGTTCTCCTTTCAGAGAAACGATCAAAGGTAATTACATACACATAAAGTGAATGGAACCATAGAGGCATAAAGTCGATATAACAAGGAAGAAGTTCATTCAGTCTATCGAACCCCAATTAGGGCCCGGTTAGTGGTCTAATGTAACAAGCTCCCCTGCTTTTCCACCACTTGGAAAACGTGTGAATTAAACACAAAGTGGATGGAAATTGTCGAGGGGACATTCTAAAGATTATAAATTACAAAAGTAATTCCTAATTAACAATACATCAATAATAACATTGCTCCAAAAATACTTGGTACCTCAATGTTGACATTATACAGTAAAATACATGTAACATCAAGGATTATGTAACACAGAACTATTACATATTCTTGAAAATTCTAAATCTAAGGAGGGAAAAAATGTTATGGTCATCAAAGGACCTTGAATAGCAGGTAAACGCTGAAATATGCATGCAAAGAGAGATTTTAAATTTAATCCTTTTATATCTACATTTTGAAATCCATTAGAAAATACCATTGGTTTTATTTCAGTGTTCTACTATGCTCTTTCAGAAAGTTGTCTTTCAGCAAACTTCTCTAAATTTGTTCATAAAATGATCTAAGCAGCAAGCTTGGAGCTATGAACCATGAATCTGCAATAACACAGATGAATAGAAAGCCTCAACCTTTAAGCTGTCTGTTTTATTAGATATTGGGTTTATGTCCTCTTATGACGACGGACAACTGATGCCAATTATCCTTATCTACAAACAAAAAGCATTAATTATACCTTCTTGCTGCAAACATTTTTGGCCTTTTAGTCCCACTTACACGATTCCTCTGAAAACAGGACAAAAGGTATTTTCAACCCAAAGCTAAATGAGCAGACGCTTACAACTAGCAACAACTTTGTGAAGTGAAAATCACATTAACAATTTAAAATTCTACCAAAAAATAAATAAATTATAGCAATTAAGACCAGTAAATGCTAGCTGCTGTCTGAGGAAAGTACAGGATCCACAATGCCAGGATTGATCGGCGAGGCCGTGGATTTGTTTTTGGGGACTTAGTGATTCATATTGCATGTGTTCCAGGATTCTGGTTATACTTTTTTTTTTTTTTTTTTTACTGTTTTTCGCCTGTTTGATTGCGACCAGTGATGAGGACTGTGGCGCTACAGCAAAGATTGGCCCTCCGGATTGCTCTGGCTAGTTGTGCAGAACTGAAATGAATTGCACAGAATATTACTGGTTTGATGTTTGATATTCTATGTGTTGTTCGCTCAATTTTTTTCCATTTGTGCAATTCGTTTTTTTTTTTTGCATGCTGGGTAGGTATTTGATGTTTACTTGAACAGATTCCATGGCGATTTTTTGTTTTGTGGCAGTCTGTGGGACGATGAACCTCAGAGTTGTATTCTGTATGGAAATAACTCAGAAAATGTATAGCATCTCTGGGTTCTCCTTGTTCCGGGAAGACAGGTCAAAAAACCTGACTGGGAAGATTCCAGGAGGAGGGGTATGCTTCATGGTCAACAATGCTTGGTGCGACCCCCAGAATGTGCATGCACTCAAATCCTTTTATTCCCCAGACCTGGAATACCTAGTGCTGCTGTGCAGACCCTACTGGCTACCTAAGGAGTTCATGGCTGTCATTATCACGGTGGTGTACACTCCACCGCAGGCTGATACTGACCTCAATCAGACCATCAACATGCTGGAGACAGCACACTCAGAAGCTGCCTTCACCGCGCCAGTGACTTTGAGTGTCGCTGACGAAAGTCTCTCCGAAGTTAGTCAGTACATCCAGTGAGCACTCGTGGAGATAACACACTTGACCACGGCTACATTCACTTCCGCAATGCTTATAAAGCTCTCCTTTGCCCAGCTTTTGGAAAATTAGATCACTCTTCAATCCTGCTTTTGCTGATGTATAGGCAGAAGCTGAAACTAGAGGTGGCCATAGTTAAAACCGTCCACTGTTGCTCCGACCACTTGGCCTCCATGCTGCAGGACTGCTTCGATTATGTTGACTGGAATGTCTTCCATGATGAGGATGTCTCCGAGTTCACAGATGGAATCACATGCTTCATTCGGAAGTGCATTGATGATGTTGTCCCCCAGAAGTCAGTCAGGGTCTTCTCGAACCAGAAACCCCGGATCAATAGTTCCATGTGAGCAGCACTGACAGTGCAACATCAAGCTTACATCACTGGTGATCAAGTAGAGCTCAAGAAAAGCAGCTATGATTGGCGCAAAACTATCAAGGTTGCGAAAGAACAATATAGGGACAAGCTTGAGTCAAAATTCACAATGAATAGCAAACGTGACTTGTGGCGAGGGCTGCATACCATCGCAGACTTCAAAGCCAAAGGTGTGTTTACTGACATTTTTAATCTCTCCCTCTCCCAGTGTAGAGTGCCCTCCTGCTTCAAATTATCCACCATTGCCCTGTACCAATAAAGACCAAGGTAACATGCCTGAATCACTGGCGTCCTGTCACACTCACCTCAATAATAAGCACATGCTTTGAGAGGCTGGTCAAAGATTACATCTACAGCTTGCTACCACCCAAAGTGGACCCCTTACAATTCACCTACCAACACAACTGATTGACAGATGACACAATAGCCACTGCTCTACATATCGTCCTTACACATCTGGAGAAGAAGGATGCTTATCTGAGAATGCCGTTCTTGGACTACAGTTCAGTATTCAACACCATCGTTCCATCCAGGCTTGAAAAGAAGCTCAGAGACCTCGTCCTTGACCCTGCCTCGTGCAGCTGGATCTTGGACTTCCTGTCAATTGCCAGCAGGTTGTAAGAGTGGGCTCCCTCACCTCCAACCCTCTGACTCTCAATACAGGAGCCCCTCAGGGCTGCGTACTGATTCCCCTCCTTTACTCTTTGTATACCCATGACTTTGTATACCCACCACCCATAGCTCTAATCCGCTGATTAAATTTGCCGACGACAAATTTGGCCTTATCTCAAACAAGAAGGTGGCCCACAGGGAAGAAGTCATCTCCCCGACACAGTGCTGTCAAAAAAACAACATCTCCCTCGATGTCGCCAAAACAAAGGAGCTGGTTGTGGATTACAAGAGGAATGGAGATGGGCTAACCCCTATTGACATCAATGGATCTGGAGTTGAGACGGTAAACAGCTTTAAGTTCCTCGGCATCCACATCACGAGGACCTCACGAGGTCTGTACACACCAGCTATGTGTTGAAAAAGGCAGACGGTTGAGGAAGTTTGGCATGGGCCCCCAAATCCTAAGAGATTTCTGCAGGGGCACAATTGAGAGCATGCTGACTGGTATGGAAGCTGTACCTCCCTTAATTGCAAGGCTCTGCAGAGAGTGGTGCAAACAGCCTAGCACATCTGTAGTTGTGAACTTCCCATGATTTAGGACATTTACAAGGACAGGTGTGTAAAAAGGACTCATAGGATCATTGGGGACCTGAGTCACCCAAACAACAATCTATTCCAGCTGCTACCATCTGGGAAATGTTATCGCAGCATAAAAGCAAGGACCAACAGGCTCCTGGACAGCTTTTTCCAGCAGCCCATCAGACTGATGAACTCATGCTGATTTGAGTATACTCTATATTACATTGACTGTTCTATTTATTATAAATTATTATAAATTACTATGACTGCACATTTAGACGGAGACATAACGTAAAGATTTTTACTCCTCATGAATGTGAAGGATGTAAGAAATAAAGTCAATTCAATTCAATTCAGATACAATACATATGTGTTCTGTATACATACTTTAATAATAAATGTACTTTGAACTTTGAAAAGGTGGTCTTCAACCAATATTAAAAATGCTGGAATCCCTTGTGCAGAGTCCCTTAACAGGTAACTTGCAGTTTGAGTCAGTAGTAAGGAAGGCGTGTGCAAAGTTATTAGTTTCGAAAAGACTAGCATTGAAAAACAAGGATGTAATGCAGGGTCTCAAGGTATCAGTCAGAATGCATTTGGAGAACTGTGAGCAGTCTTGAGCGCTGTATCTAAAAAAGGATGTGCTGACATTGGAGAGGGGCCAGAGGTGGTTTAAAAGAATGATCCCAGGAATGATAGGGGTTTATGTATGAAGCATGTTTGATGGCTCTAGGCCTGTACTCACTAAAGATTAGAAGAATAAGGGGGATTTCATGGAAACCAAGCAAATATTGAAAGGCCTAGACAGGGTGGACATGCAGGTTGTTTCCTATAGCCTGAGAATCTAGCACCACAGGGTACAGTCTCAGAATAGATGGACGTCCTTTTAGAACAAAAATGAAGAGGAATTTCTATAGCTAGAGTGTGATGAATCAGTGGAATTCATTGCGGCAGATGACTGGCCAAGTCATTAGGTATACTTAGAGCAAAAGTTGATAGATTCTTGGTTTGTCAAGGTAACAAACATTACAGGGAGAAAGCAGGAGAATGGGGTTGAGGTGACAAAATATCAGCCAGGATCAAAAGTTGGAGCAGAGCCAAGTGGCTTAATTCTGTGCCCATGTCTTATGGAATTCCAATTCTAAATATGGTGGAGCAGGGCTCAAAACTACCGACTACAAGGAATTCCATAACCAATTAACATGCCATCACTTCTTTAAGACATGGGAGCATAAAAACATAGGGAAACACAATCAGTCACAGTGAAACTGTGCAAACTCTACATATAAAGAGGCAAAAGTTAGCTTCCAACTTGGTATTCTAGAGCTGAAGGACAGCAGTCAAATGCAGCTTCAGGGCACAAAGTTTGACGTTGTGAAAACATTACTTTGGCTATATTTTGAGTACTGGTCACCATACTAAAGGAAGGAAGTGATTAAGCTAGAGAGGTCACAGTAAAGTTTCGCAAGGATATTACCTGTAGTAGAGGTCTTAAATTACCTGGAGAGATTAGACACATCAAACCTGTCTTCCCTGATATAAAGGAGGCTAAAACGTGGCATGATTTAGGTATATAAAATCATAAAACATATATAGGGTAGATAACCAGTGTCTGCTTACCATGGTGAGAGTGTGCAAAACTAAAGGATGTAGATTTAATATGAAGGAGAAGTTTTGAATGATAATTTCTTTCATGCCAAGAGTAGTTGGTATCTGGAATGAGCTACCAGAGGAGTTGGTGGAGACAGGAACAGTAATAACATTTGAAAGACAGCTTAATAAGTATTTGAATAAGCAGAACATAGAGAAGTACAGAACTAATGCAGGGAAGAGAGACTCACAGATAAGCACAATGGTTGGCAAAGATGGAACAAAGGCCCATTTGCAAGCTGCAAAACTCTATGACTCACTGAAAACAACTACTGCTCATCTCAGGGAGAGATGTCTCAGATTGATTCTCTGCCAAACTATCAAGCTGTTATCAGCCATCCCTGTTTAAAAGCTGCCAACAGAGGTCTTTGACATGCCCGGAAAGAACCAAAGGTTAATAATTTTAGAAGAAAAAATGTCATAAGACAATGATTACTTTCACAAAAGACATCCACGGCTAACCAATCCACTAGTGAACGGAACTTCTCAAAATAAGACTTTTGATATCTACAACTACCTGTCATGTTAATCTGAGCTCATGTTTGCACTGTCCTTCAAATAGTTCAACGAAGTTTAAGGTCTATCGATGGACCTTCTTTTGTGCATAATAGACCATTAATCTTAGTTCTTCTGTTTCATTGTCCTATTCACCTCTCTGCTTTTCAGATCTCTCTGAAGCATCTGCAGATTCCACTAGAGCATGAAATTACTCCAATGATCAATAGTCATTTTTCTTCCATATTGTATTAGATACACCCAAGATACAGCCCATCTTAAGGGTGTCTATTTGAAATTCCTTGAACTTCCAAAGCCCATCTATAGACAGAAGAAATATTTAGCTGAGGGAAATGAGAAAACAGATATTAGTACTGGGCTGTTATTCAAAACAGACAATCAGAATTTAAACATATTCATGAGGTGCTGCTCAATCTTCCCTTCATTTCACCAACAAGTTTCCCCGGCCCACAGAAATACAAGCACAGGAAGTAAATTCAAATCCCTGCCGAATTCTTTTCAAAATGCACATCATTAACATTTGATGATGATTGAACTGATACAGCTGAGCAGGTTATTTGCTCACTAAAAGTAGATGTTGGGATGCTGAAGGAGGCTGGTATCTAGTTAATACTTTGAGAGTTTAAACTTCCTGACTGGCAAATACAATTTCTTCATCTGCTGACTCCATTTTAATATGGGTTGTGCATTAGGAAACCCACCTAGATAGCAGCCTGCAACAGGCACGTCTTGACCAAGTTATGCTTAACCAAGCACCACAGAGACATATTCAACTTTGTGCAGGCCATGAAATCTTACTGAGGTATGGATTTTTCCAGTATGCCTTTCATGGTAATAGCCATTCAATACACAGTCAATAGAATCAGAATAAGATTTATTATGACTAATGTATGTCATGAAATTTATTTTTTTGTGGCCGCAATACAGTGCAGGGCATAAAAAGTACAACGAGTTACAAAAATTAATAAATAATGAAGAGGAATAATGAAATAGCATTCATGGGTTCTTGGACTATTCGGGATCAGATAGTGGAGGGAGAGTAGCTGGTCATAAAATGTTGAATTCAGGTCTTTAGCCTCCTGTACCTCTTCCCTGATGGCAGTAATGAAAAGAGGGCATGTCCCAGATAGTGAAGGTACTGAATGATGGATGCCACCCTCTTGAGGCTTTCCCTTTTGAAGATGTCCTTAATGGTGGTTTGTGCCTGCAATGGAGCTGGACAAGTCTACAACCCTCTGCAGCCTCTTTTGACCCTGTGCATTGGAGCCTCCACTTCAGAGGACGATGCAACCAGTCAGAATGCTCTCCACAGTACATCTGCAGAAATTTGCAAGAGTTTTTAGTGACAAACAAAATGTCCCGAAGCTCCTAATAAAGTACAACTGCCTTTTTCACGATTTAATCAATGCGTAAGCCCAGAATATATATTATAGATCCTTTGAGATACTGTACACCCGTTCCACTGCTGTCCCCTCAAAGAAGACTGACTTTCCACTGCTGTCCCCTCGATGAAGTTTTCTACTGACTTTCCCTTCTTGAAGTGCACAATCGATGACTTGACGGTGCTGATGATGAATGCAAGGCTATTGTTATAAGACTGCTGAAGCCGCCATGTATCTCACTCCTGTGCGCCTCATCATTGGCATCTGAGATTGTGCCAACAACAGTGGCGTCATGAGTGAAATAATAGATGGTGTTTGAGCAATGCCTAGCCAGAGTCATGAGTGCAGAGCAGTGGGCTAAGCATGAACCTTGAGGTGTGCCTATATTGATCATCAACAAGGATGAGATGTTATTACTGATCAATACTGACTAACAATTCCAGGCAGCATCTTGCAACATGGATAACCAGTCACCCCACTGCTACCACTATCACAGTTCTTCCACCTTTCTGTTATGATTGCATCCAGTCACCACTTTGAAACCTCACTCCAGATTCAATCTCTCCAATATTTGCATCACTGATCATCAAATTAATACCCAAGGTAATTCTCAACGTTCAGCAGTTTTCTCACATTAAATCTAATGCACCTGTCACTTTATTCTAGAAGATTCTCACTGATTTTGTAAGGTCTCTTCTCTAACCTCAAATATAATACCTGTTCTCAGTTGGTTCCAGTCAACATGACTTCTCAGTACTGCAGCACTGATGGTATTACATTCAACTACCTCAATCCTGTACTCAGGATTCCTTATCTGAACCCACTCAGACTCCATCTCAATCCTCCACCTTTAAAAATATTTATAATATTATCTTTTTTCCATCTTGCTTTCAGTCTAAATGCCAAATGTGTTTTTTTTCCCTCTGCTATTTTGTGGTTCTCTTCTGTAAAGCAATATGAGATGAGATATTTATTAAACTATAGAGCATACAAAAATGTCGTGCATTGTCATTCCAGCACTATATAATTTTTGAAATCTTCCACCATCTCTATTTCTATTTATGCCATCGTAATTATTTCAACCTTGATACTGATGATTTACTCTACGTTGGACAAGTGAGAAACTATGTGAAGGCAATTTAATTCAATATGGTTAATTTTAGCATTGACCAGACAAAAAGATCCCCCAAAAAACTAATTATTACATTTAATTGCTGTCATCAGAGCATTTTGTTAAATGCAACCATTACCTTCAGCATAAACATGACAAGCGGAAAATTACAGGAACAAGTAATAAGTGATGCTTCTATAAAATCCTTTTCTCATTGACTTGCAATAAAAATCTGAACAGTCTTTACCAAAACAAAAATCATAAAGCTTACATAAGCATTAATAAAGATCCTACAGCTTTGCAAGACAATGTCAACAGTACTACACAGTGAAACACAGAAAGAAAGATATGAGGGAATGAGAACAACAGGAATTCTGCAGATGCTGAAAATTCAAGCAACACACATCAAAGTTGCTGGTGAACTCAGCAGGCCAGACAGCATCTCTAGGAAGAGGTACAGTCGACGTTTCAGGCTGAGACTCTTCCTTAGGACTAACTGAAGGAAGAGTTAGTAAGAGATTTGAAAGTGGGAGGGGGAGGGGGATATCCAAAATGATAGGAGAAAACAGGAGGAGGAGGGATGGAGCCAAGAGCTGGACAGGTGATTGGCAAAGGGGATATGAGAGGATCATGGGACAGGAGGCCTGGGGAGAAAGATGGGGGGGGGGGGAGGGGACCCAGAGGATGGGCAAGGGGTATAGTCAGAGGGACACAGGGAGAAAAAGGAGAGTGAGAGAGAGAATGTGTGTATAAAAATAAATAACGGATGGGGTACAAGGGGGAGGTGGGGCATTAGCGGAAGTTAGAGAAGTCAATGTTCATGCCATCAGGTTGGAGGCTACCCAGACGGAATATAAGGTGTTGTTCCTCCAACCTGAGTGTGGCTTCATCTTTACAGTAGAGGAGGCCGTGGATAGACATGTCAGAATGGGAATGGGATGTGGAATTAAAATGTGTGGCCACTGGGAGATCCTGCTTTCTCTGGCGGACAGAGCGTAGGTGTTCAGCAAAGCGGTCTCCCAGTCTGCGTCGGGTCTCGCCAATATACAGAAGGCCACATCGGGAGCACAGGACGCAGTATATCACCCCAGCCGACTCACCTACCACCCCACTAGCCTCCAGGTCCAACATATTATTCTCTGTAACTTCCGCCACCTCCAACGGGATCCAACCACTAAGCACATCTTTCCCTTCCACCCTCTCTCTGCTTTCCGCAAGGATCGCTCCCTATGCAACTCCCTTGTCCATTTGTTCCCCCCCATCCCTCCCCACTGATCTCCCTCCTGGCACTTATCCTTGTAAGCGGAACAAGTGCTACACATGCCCTTACACTTCCTCCCTCACCACCATTCAGGGCCCCAGACAGTCCTTCCAGGTGAGGCGACACGTCACCTGTGAGTCGGCTGGGGTGATATACTGCATCTGGTGCTTCCGATGTGGCCTTCTATACATATTGGCGAGACCCGACGCAGACTGGGAGACCGCTTTGCTGAACACCTACGTTCTGTCCGCCAGAGAAAACAGGATCTCCCAGTGGCCACACATTTTAATTCCACATCCCATTCCCATTCTGATATGCCTATCCACGGCCTCCTTACTATAAAGATGAAGCCACACTCAGGTTGGAGGAACAACACCTTATATTCCGTCTGGGTAGCCTCCAACCTGATGGCATGAACATTGACTTCTCTAACTTCCGCCAATGCCCCACCTCCCCCTCGTACCCCATCCGTTATTTATTTTTATACACACATTCTTTCTCTCACGCTCCTTTTTCTCCCTCTGTCCCTCTGACTATACTCCTTGTCCATCCTCTAGGTTCCCCCCCCCTCCCTTGTCTTTCTCCCCGGGCCTCCTGTCCCATGATCCTCTCATATCCCCTTTGCCAATCACCTATCCAGCTCTTGGCTCCACTCCTCCCCCTCCTGTCTTCTCCT
The DNA here is from genome assembly GCF_030028105.1 of Mobula birostris. Taxonomy (NCBI): domain Eukaryota; kingdom Metazoa; phylum Chordata; class Chondrichthyes; order Myliobatiformes; family Myliobatidae; genus Mobula; species Mobula birostris. Next base: position 44,504,027 of record NC_092390.1, read on the forward strand.
ATCATTTTGGATCTCCCCCTCCCCCTCTCAAATCTCTTACTAACTCTTCCTTCAGTTAGTCCTGACGAAGGGTCTCGGCCTGAAACGTCAACTGTACCTCTTCCTAGAGATGCTGCCTGGCCTGCTGCGTTCACCAGCAACTTGATATGTGTTGCTATGAGGGAGTGAGGGAAGCTTAAGAGTTCAGGCTGGAGCTTAGTCCCCTGCTCCACATTCAGAGGCCAGTGACACAGATGTGGGGCATCAGTGGTTGGATGACGGGTCAGCAGACCAATGAGGATGTGTTCTCGTTGCGCCACCCCGCCCCAAACCCCCCACCCCCCCGCCCCCGGCACTCAAGGTCAGTGAATTGTCAGCAGCTTCAAGAATCAGAGCTTCATACAGGCAATGTGAATGGGGGCCTGTAACATTTGGGTACACGAATTAGTTTGAGGCCTTGTGTTCAAAGTCCTATCATTGGCAAGCCCAAAGTTTGAGACCCAGTGTTCGGGGTCTTCATCCATTGTCATCGGCGAGTCCTGGGGTCTATGCCAAAGATTGAAGCCTTAAGGTTGATATGAAGTCCAGAAGTCTGTGGAAGCCTTGGTCTGCAAGTCTACTTGGGAAGTTGAAGACCAAATTCTACAAATTTATAAGTCTGTTGGAGGGCAAAGATGGCCTGTCTTGTGGTTAAAGGAATGTTCTTTCCTTATTCAAGAATGGGAATAGGGATAGCCCAGGAAATTATAGGCCAGTGAGTTTTACTTCAGTGGTTGGTAAGTTGATGGAGAAGATCCTGAGAGGCAGGATTTATGAACATTTAGAGAGGTATAATATGATTAGGAATAGTCAGCATGGCTTTCTCAATGGCAGGTCGTGCCTTACGAGCCTGACTGAATTTTCTGAGGATGTGACTAAACACATTGATGAAGACAGAGTCGTAGATGTAGTGTATATGGATTTTAGCAAGGCATTTGATAAGGTACCCCCTGCAAGGCTTCTTGAGAAAGTAAGGAGGCATGGGATCCAAGGGGACATTGCTTTGTGGATCCAGAACTGGCTTGCCCACAGAAGGCAAAGAGTTGTTGTAGACGAGTCATATTCTGCATGGAAGTCGGTGACCTCAGGAATCTGTCCTGGGACCCCTACTCTTTGTGATTTTTATAAATGACCTGGATGAGGAAGTGGAGGGATGGGTTAGTAAATTTGCTGATGACACAAAGGTCGGGGTGTTGTTGATGTTGTGGATAGTGTGGACGGCTGTCAAAGGTTACAACAGGATATTGATAGGATGCAAAACTGGGCTGAGAAGTGGCAGATGGAGTTCAACCCAGATAAGTGTGAGGTGGTTCATTCTGATAGGTCAAATATGATGGCAGAATATAGCATTAGTGGTAAAACTCTTGGCAGTGTGGAGGATCAGAGGGATCTTGGGGTCCAAGTCCATAGGACACTCAAAGCTCCTACAAAGGTTGACACTGTAGTTAGGATATGGTGCATTGGCCTTCATCAATTGTGCGATTGAGTTTAGAAGCTGAGAGGTAATATTGCAGCTATGTAGGACCCTGGTCAGATCCCACTTGGAGTACCATGCTCAATTCTGGTCGCCTCACTACAGGAAGGACGTGGAAGCCATAGAGAGGGTGCAGAGCAGATTTACAAGGATGTTGTCTGGATTGGGGAGCATGCCTTATGAGAATAGTTTGAGTGAACTCAGCCTTTTCTCCTTGGAGCAACGAAGAATGAGATAAGAGGTGTACAAGATAATGAGAAGCATTGATCGTGTGGGTAGTCAGAGATTTTTCCCCAGCGCTGAAATGGCTAGCATGAGAGGGCACAGTTTTAAGGTGCTTGGAAGTAGGTACAGAGGAGATGTCAGAGGTAAGTTTTTTTTTTTACGCAGAGAGTGGTGTGTGTGTGGAATGGGCTGCCGGCAGCAGTGGTAGAGGCGGAAACAATAGCGTCTTTTAAGAGATTCCTTTGTGTGTCGAAGGGTCTGTATTATGCTGCAGGTTTTCTATGATGTGACATTCTTGGCCCATCAATACCAATAGGTCTACATCAAATGAATGGAAGGTGTAATGGCCTCTGCCATCAAGTGAGACAGACCCATAAATAACCTGCTCTCTGATAACCAATTTACAAAATTTTAGGATCACTCAGCTCCCGACAATTTCATAATCTTGGCCCAAACATGCACTAACGAGTTGACTTCCAGAAATGAGGCAAGATATCAAAGCAATGATTGATGGAATAATATCAAGAGGACCTCATAAAACTTAAGTTAATGAACATCATGATAAAATGCTCCAGTGACCAAAAATCATATTTTAAACTAAGATAGTTTTCATTGTTGGGAGATAAAAAGCCTCAGGCCCAGGACATCTCGGTAGGAGTGCTACAGTAAAGTGCCCAGGCCAGGCATCTTTTGCAGTTTATTAATGATATTCCTTGTAAGATAAAATCAGAAGTGAGTATATTTACTGGTTATTGCATTGCTCGATTTCATTTTCAACTCCTCAGCAAATGAGACAATGTACCACTGGAACAACGGTCATTGACATTATTCAGAAAGCATTGCTGATAGCAGAAGGTAAGGTAACATTCAAACCACATGGGTGTCAGGAAATAGCCATCTCCAATAAGAGTGAATCTAACTAATTATCCTTAATATTTGATGGCATAATCATTGCCAAGGCACACACTATTAAAAAGATACTTAATTGGGACAGCCACATAAACAAGTGGGCTATAATAACAAGTCAGAAGTTGAGTATCATTCAAGTTACACATGTTGCAGAATTTCAAACCCTATCCACCACCTGCAAGACACAACCCAAGAGCTGAGTTAAATACATTTGAAAGGATGAGTACACTTCATGAAATTCTATCTGATTCTGGACAAAATAGACAACTTGACTCGTACCCCATCCACCATAAACCTTACCACACCGGTTGTAATGTGTTTCATCTACAAGATCCACTACAGTTATTCACAGTGAATCCTAAATTAGTGGTCTCTACCACAAAGGACAACAGTAGCAGCCACGTACACACATTATTATTATGTTTAGGTTGCTTAAGTCAAAGACCATCTTGTCTTGGAATTATATTTCCATTCCATCATCTTCATTAGGTTGAAATTATTGGCATTCCCAATACAACAGCATGGTGGGAGAACCTTTGTAAGAAAGAGTGCAGCAGTTTGAGAAGGTACCACATCTAGCCTAACTAGTGATGTCTAACAAAACAAAGCAAAAAAAAAACAAAAACAAAACTACTCTGGTAATCACAGTGACAGCATAAAAAGAAACCAGTGGGGAGGACAAGTAGGAACTTACTTAACCGTCCAGTTGCAGATGACTGCCAAGAAAAACCTCTGTGCCAAGCCACTGTTATTACCCAAGTTCTTGTCACTGGGCAACAGCTCCTCTGGCAGTTTGTACCATTGACACTCACTTATGTCTTGTCGCCAATGCGGAGATTCTTATCATGACTCCAAGCTAAGCTTCCCTCACTATCTAACCATGAGTGAAAAAGGGGAGGAGACATACCTGCATTTTCCCAGCTGTTAAGAGATATGGTGCCTTGTAAAACCATAAAATCAAGGGTACCATTTGAAATGAAACCCAGCAGAAATCAAGACGATCAACAGTGAGAACTTGCAAAATTCTGCACAGCAGCAAAAGCAATTGAAATTGAACCTATCTCTCTGGAGCTATTTAGCAGCAGTACTAATCATTACACAGATGTCGCTAGTTGTTAGTGACATTCAGAAACAGGAAAAAAAAAAGGCTTCTGACAGCACAAGCCATAGAATGGCCTCTGGCTATTGGGAGCCATGCAGTGGTGGGGCCAGTGCAGAAAGGACAACTTGGCATTGACCAAAACAAACACTACTGAAGAGTCGTTTCAGATATTCATTGGCTCCCCTAGTCAGATTAACTGTATCTTATGTCAGATCAATTATGCACATCTTAAGTCACAGCTGCATTACTAACAGCAAATGTTCCAGGGTACGAACATCAAACACCAAAGGACATGCTTTTAAAGTAAGGGAGGCGGGTAAGTTTATAGGAATGTGAAGGACAAGTTTTTTTTCTTTTAAACAGAAAGTGGTAGACACCTGGAATAGATTAACAAGGAGTAACAGTGGAATCAGGCAGTTTGGTAGTTGGTATTGCTCTGTGTTTTAAGATCACCTTATGAAACTTGCTTGTGGCCTCTGAACACAGGTAAGAGATGAAAATTTAACTTGTAGAGATGCAGCACAAAACGGGCCCTTCCAGCCCAACAAGCCGCACTACCCAGCAACCCACCTACTTAACCAAAACCTAATTACAGGATAATTTGGGCATTTAACCTTCGAACCGGTTCATCTTTGGAATGTGGGTGTAAACTGGAGCACTTGGAGGAAACATTCACTGGAAGGACATACAAACAGCTTACAAACGGTATCAGAATTCAACTTTGAACTCCGATGCCCCGAGATGCAATAGTGTCAAGCTAGCCATTACACTACTGTGGTGCCCCACTGCATCATTGGGTTCTCTGGACTTCTGATTAACAACATGCAATCATAATTAATTTATTGATATTCTATGAATGAAGTAATAAAAATAATCACTTTCTCAATATCAGGCAACTTACAATAATAATATTGCTACCTTCTCAAAATATCACCAATACTCAAGAATTCTATTGTTTTGTAGCAGTGAAATACAGAGTAATGCTATTGAAGGTGAATTTTACATACAGAAAAATATTTTGGAGTTATTCAGTTCTATTATTAAATTTGTTAACTTGTTCCAATGCATTATATTCAGTGCAAATGCATGAAGTCTAGTGTATACTGTATTTCAATCACAAGAAAGAGAAAATTTGTAGATGCTGGAAATCCAAGCAACACACACACACAAAGTGCTGGAGGAATTCAGCAGGCCAGGCAGCATCTATGGAAAAGAGTACAGTCAACATTCCAGGCTGAGACCTTCAGCAGGTCCTCCAGAGCTTTTTGTTTGTGTTGTTTGTATACTTCAAAGATGTTTTACTGCATGTGTTCTTTCTTATATATAAAAGTTTGATTATGTACCAATGTAATTGTGTCTCTGTAACTGTAAAACAGCCAGATAACTTTTGATCCCTGAAAAAGATCAGATTAGAGGATTTGTTGCTGCCACTCTGTTGCAAATCTGATGCATAGCCTAGTTCTAGTACTGAGCTCCTTTAATGTTATAAGATGGTGGTCAGTGTGATCCACTGCCTTCTATTTGTCCTTTTTTGAAAAAATGGTAGAATGGCTAATTCTTTGCTTCTTGCTAGTAAATGAGGTGATATTAGAGAGAAAAAAAAATCATTAATAACAAAGCTGGCCTGTGCAGAGGCACACTAGATTTGTAATATACTAGTTGGTGCATGAGACTGGGATTCTTCCATCATGGCTTAACAGGGAAATGGGGTCTGAATGAAATCCATTCCTATCATTTATTGCTAATCTGTAATGTCCAATTTCCTTTCCTGAGGTGCTCATAAACTGCTGTTTATAAAGGAATTTCTATGTATTTAGCCAATAATAAAAGGCAAAAATCAATATACGTCCAAGTAAGAATGTTAGTGAGGAAGAATTCAGAGGATGGGTGTACATTTATTGGTTTGAAATTCTCTTAATGTTGCAGTTAAGTAATTGCAGTGTTGCTCAAAATGTCTGCATGGGTCCTGAGTCTACCACTCAAGCAGCCAATGACTAGACCATAAAACATAGGAACAAAATTACGCCATTCAACCCACTGAGCTTGATCTGCCATTCAATCATGGCTGATTTATTATTCCCCTCAATCCCATTCTATGTTCCCTCCGTAACCTTTTATGCCTTAACTAATTAAGAACTTGTCAATCTCTGCTTTAAATACACAGAATGGCTTGGGTTTCCATCGCCTTCTATGGCAATGTGTTCCACAGGGTCTCTGGCTAAAGAAAGTTCTCTTCATCACTGTTCTAAAGGGATGTCCTTGTATTCTGAGGCTATGCCCTCTGGTTCTATATTTTCCCACTATGTCCACTCTATATAGACATCTCATATTTTCGCTATTGAAAATCTACTATAGACTCAAGTACTTCAGAGGAAAACACAGGAGATGATTCATTCTTCCAAATCAATATAACAAAATTTATGCTGATCTTTGCAAATATGAAATAGGCTAGAAAAATTCCTAAGGCCACAAAAAATGTACCTCAATATCCCCTAAATATGCGTATATTTAAAGTGGAAGTTGATAGGTACTTAACTGGTAAGGGTGTGGGTGTCAAGGTTGTGGGAATACAAGAGATTGGGCTTGAAAGGGAAAATAAATCATCTGTGATCAAATGGTAGAGCAATTTGATGGACCATATGGCTAAAATCTTCTTCTGTAGTCTAACCCCATTTGTATTACTTATATTCCTATCTTTTGCAATTACACTTATGACACAGACATTAAACTTGATACTGAGTTCCTGAGATTCCTTGTGTGATCATGAAGCCTGAAAGGTAGTTTGGAAACCTTGAGAGGTAAATAACCAAGCTGCCTAGCTCTCTAAAGCATCATAATGTAGAGTTTAGCAATCTACACTTGCTCATACAGAATAGGTGTAAAGAGTAGCTTTGTTTTTTTAAACTACAAGAGTTCTAACCACAATGATATTTTTTTATATTTCTGAAGCAGCAGAAACTCTTAAGTGACGGGATCACTGAGTTCAATACTTAAATATATAAAGGATTTCTGCTTTGTGGATGGTTAAGTAAACTTCAGTCATACCAAAAGCATCACTGCAGAGTAGAAGAGAGCAATTTTTCCTCTTCAGATTTCATCAATTCTAAACCATGGGGCTGAAACATTTTCTGACAATAGGAATCAGAGAATGACTATTTGGATAGTGAAAACCTTTGCTCAAGATAGTGGAAAATGGGCACTGACATGGCGGAATTCAGTTGCCCTGATCTGCATTTTTTTAAAGCAGTTAACATTTGTATTAAGTTATTACCTGACCACTTAAAAATATAATCTATTTTGTAGCACTTGGTAATTATTGGATATACAATATGTCGAGCACCCAATCTCATACCAATTTGTAAACTTTAAATTATGTATGATCTATATTAGTGATTACAAAATTTCCACAAGTTAATTGCTTTTAAGCAGATGGTATCATTTTAAATAACCTGCCTTAGTGTTTCTGAGTAAGTATCTGCCTCAATGATATTAAGTAACATCTTTGTTGTAATTAAGAGCAATTACTCTTCAATTGCTTGTTAATCTTAATAGTGACTCTATATCACCATCTGTAAGAGATGGCAATATAATTATAAACTATACTGCCAAGGACTTTTGAGACAGATCTGCCGAAGGATTGAATTTTTTTCCCCATCCCAATCTAGTGATTGAACCCTGCCCTTAAACCTTGAATCAAGAGCAATAATATATTGTGGTCAGATGTTTGTGCTTATTGACAATATAACTGAAGCTTTCTCCACAGATGGAACACAGTGAAATGGAGTGATGTTTTTTTTAACGGAATGAGAAAGCTATATTAAAATGGCTACACTATGACTTGCCATCTTTGGTCATTTGTTATGATGTTAATGCAATATTGCACCTTTTCTCCTCTGGCAGCAAGAAATGAAGTTTTTGGGGAAAGCTATAATCTTCATTGTTTATTCAGGAAATGATTATTACGTAGGGCACAGAAATGTAATAGCAATTAAGGGGCAGCACTGTCACGTAAATGTCTTGTCCGTAGCTTCTGATCATCTCATTTTATAGTTGCTAGCATTATGTAAAATGATTAACTGCTGTTTCCTTTACTGAGGACAGCCTGCAAGAGAGAAAAAAAGGCGAGCTGCATGCTGTGATCGCAGACACCTTGGTCAACCCACCTTGCCTGAGACCACTCAATCCTGGGGCACAGGAACAGATCAAGTTGGTCAATTAGTTTATTCCAGCTCTGGATACTTATTTCATTGTGGATGTTCCAACTAGTGCCATGGTTCTCCTTCCCAGAGCTAATCCCTCACATTCTTGGTAAATCTTTCTGCTGCTGTACTGTAACAGTCATGAGGAGAGTTCTTTAAATGCCAATTAACTTCCACAGCAACCTGCATGGCAATGACAAGGCAAATGTGAGCCCTGTCAATAGGAACTGCACAGCCCCTATGAACCTATGTGTTAAATCCTGCAAAACACTTTTAACTTCATTTTGCCCAATTTCACATATCATTTCAGATTTGAGTGAATTCTAATTTCTAGGCAATTTAAAAAAATAATTGAAAATCTTTGAGAAATATTCCCAGTGCATTTGACACTAAAATCACATTTGTATCCTTTAAGAATTTCATTTTAGTTCCATACTCAGTAAAAGCTTAAAAATTAGTAGTTTATTTGTAATTTATATTTTGAAATTAAGAATTAAACACATGCAATAGGCTTACAGTAAATGTAAATTTTATTATTCACAAATAACTAAAAAAATGGATAAATAATTTCAGCACTGCGCACTTAAGTTCAATACACTAGGTTACAAATGCAAAATTATTGTTTAGAATTGATTGATTATAACAGACTTATAACAGCAAAACAAAAGAGAAGCTGTTCAATTCATAATGTGGTAGCTGAAAATCGAAATGGATGAGAAGAACAACAAGTGGTATGACGGCAAGGGGTTGTCAATAGGTTGAGAGGAATGGTAGAGAGATGTAGTTAGATAGTGCCAGCAAATAATATTATCAAAAGGCAGCAAGCTGTTTAGAAATCCAAGGATAGATTCTTTTGTTGTGAATAAGGGAGGGGTTTGAAACTGATAATAGAATAATTGATATCATTCCTGGCTGTGATTCAATAGGTAGCAAGTCATACATGTTTCGTTAAAACTGAATGATAGAGAGAGATTAAATATTAAATGTTGGAAATACTCAGCAGATTAGGCAGCATGACCTGCTGAGTGTTTCCGGTAGCCTGTATTTTTTTAATTTCAGATTTCTAGCAGTTGCCATCTTCACTTTGATTCTGTTCAGACATGCTGGAGGACATTCTTATGACCAACTCGATCAAATGCTGCAGAACAATATGAGAAGTATAGTCTGGTCACAGCCACAGAAGTGACTATTCATTACATTAGCTACTGAAAATACAGACAGAAAGCTGGTCTACCAAACTCTTTGGGCTCGTACTGGTTGACAATGGGTGGAGCAACCTCCATGGTCTTACAGCCGGTTGAACAACGTTTTGTGATCTAGCAGTGTCAGCCAAGTTTAGAAGGGCTGGGGTGTAGGAGTGATCTTATTAGAGCACTAGCAGGGGTCAACAGAAGCCTGTATTATTATTGGCCATCTGATAGACGCTATCCTGCTCCTGCTTGACCTACAATAGATTAAGTACAGAACAAGAAATTCAAGATTTCAACAGCACCCTCCAATGGCCTCCTTAAGGCTTGGCTTGGCTTGACAATACTTGAAGTAAGGATCTGCTGCATCCCTGCCATATTCTATATTCATTTACAAACTGTAACAGTGCAAAATAAATACTATACACCTGATTTTTATTTTACAATGAGGTATGTGCCCATATAATCAAATTAGCAGCCATTGTATTTCAAAGCAACACATACAAAATGCTGGAGGAACTCAGCAGTTGATTTGGATTTCCGGTATTTGCAGATCTTCTCGTGTTTATGCATCACTGTATGTTAAAATTGGCACCAGGTACACAGTCCAGATATGGAGCTATTAAAGTGAAAATTTTCATAGTTATATACCCTTTAGTTTGGTTGCGCATTGATTGCATGTTCCTGTTGCATTGTCTATTCCTGCTGCTGCTCCTGGGATTTAAACTTGAGCCTTCTGTGACTAACCCTTCCATCTCAAAAGTGTTTGGAAAGCTGTCATGTGCATTGTACTGGTCTCCGAAAATCCCTTTCAAAACTTTGTCTTCATTTTTGGAATATTTATTTTTATTTGTATATGTCAAATCCCTTGCCGTTAAAGGCCCTTCAAAAATAAACATTGTTATGATCTGCAAGAATTACAATGGGACATTTTTTGATAAATTCTAAGTTGATGATAAACAACTGCAACATAATAATGCTCACTACTAAATTGTACAGAGGAAGTACAATATGTACAGAAATTTGATGTTCACTTGGTAGCACTGCTGAATTCCACACTGCAATTTCACATCAGTATTAAATCATCTCTTTACAGTTTTCAGCTTAGCAGCAGAATATCAAAGACACTGCAGCACAAATCGAGCAATGTTACATATCGGTTTCTCTGGCTGCCATCCAAATCCACCCAAGGCATATTTGTACCTAGTTCTAAGAGACTGTGAAACGAACAAAGAAGAGAATGAAATTTTCAGTTCATCATCTGTATCAAGATTATAAATGTACTCGTGAAAATTTCCTCTGATCAGAACTTCTACCAAAATCATAAATATCATTTGAAGTACATTTATAGAAATAATGGAAAAAAGAACATTTCTGATGTTTCTACATGTACCTTACAGAAGAAATCTTGCATCATTATGTAGTTTTACATGCACCTATTCCAAGCACACACATGTGCACACTTTATTGAAGTTACAGTATTTATGACAGCAGACTTAATAGGATTAACCTGTATTAACTTGGGCACTAGCCTAGATCGATGAGCTTCAAAGTTGCAAAGAGCATTCAATATGAACCTTGTAGATAGCACTCAGTATATCCTAATCAATTGTACAATGGTAGATTCTATTGCGATTCACGAAATGAGCCTACAATGTTATTTCGTGCGCATGCGCCAGTCGTGCATGCAGCCTGGTACAGTCGTTCCGATCTATTCTTACTTTCTTCTTCTTCTTCTTACTTTTTAATTTACGTTATTTTTTGTATTTTTTTCTCACGGTAACATTTTGAAGCTGCACCCTGTCTAACATGCTGGTAGAGAGTGTTTTTTGGGGTTTTTTTTAGTGCTGGAAATAGATACATCCCGACACGCAGGACAGAAGCAAGGTCGCATTGTGTATTCTAGGGACCAGCTAATGCCGGCCAGTTTAGCGAGCAGAGCGGCGGACACCCCTGCTGAAATCCAGAGGAAGACACACAGAGGATGCAGAGGGGGATCACAAAGTCTAGGAAAGAGGACCGGGTCGAGACAACAGAGATTTACGGAGAATAGGAGTTCGGTGGGTAATACCGTTCCAGCTGACCAGAAGTGCACTGAGAGCAGTAAGCATAAAGGAGTTGGGGGCTTACTGATCTGGTTAACAACAGATGGTGCAATCTGGGGCATATTACGATCGAGGAACATGTTTGCAGACTGGATATTGAACTTTTTACTGTTGGACTTCGGCCACATTCCACCGTGACACAACACTGGGCGGCACAGGAGGTCGTTCCTGCCTGTGGCCATCGAACATGCAGCTCCTCCCGTGGAGGGTCAGACACCCTGAACCAATAGATTGGGCCTAGACTTATTTTCCATCTGGCATAGTTTGCATTTTGTTGTTTGATTGTTGGTGGCTTCTGTATTGCTATATTTATGCTCTATTCTTGGTTGGTGTGGCTGTAACGAGACCAAATTTCCCTCGGGATTAATAAAGTATATCTATCTATCTATTTCATTGCCATTTTCTTTTGCTAACCCATTCTATGAATATTGCTTCACTTGACTGTGTATACTGAAAATAACGTGTCAAGTATAATGCTATATCTAGAGAAATCAGTCCAGGGGTTGGGATTAGAATAGAAAGTCATCTCTTCCAATGTAGCCTTGCAAAACACAAAAAGATTAATGCATTAATGAAAGAGGATCTGGTGCTTTACATTAATATTCCTGAATGTGACTGCATATTACCTGCATCTAATTCATTGTGGCCCCAGAGAGGAATGGCAAGGAAATAGAGTACTATTAACATATTGAACTGTCAATAGTGAAAAATAATTGTAGAACTTGACCAAACTATAGCATTAGACACATTTAGTGATTAATAACACTCTTACTCATTTTCTAGGTCAGCTGTTCAGCTTCTCACTTCATTCCCCCGTCCCACACGCACACACCTGGCTTCACCCATCACCTGCCAGCTTGTACTCCTTTCCCTCCCCTCAGCTTCCTATTCTGGCTTCTATTCCAGTCCTGATGAAGGGTCTCAACTCAAAACGCCGACTGTTTATTCCCCTTTGCCGATGCTGCCTGACATGCTGAGTTACTCCAGCATTTTGTGTGTGTTGTCTTTAACTCACTCAGAATATCAACTTTGTTTCTAAGGTCATAATTATTTATCAACACTAACCACAAGAAGATACTAGTTGCCTATTCTCTTGAATGTCCTAGTCTTTGTGTGATTATGTATTTCTATGCTAATATATGCTGTGATATAATGATCAATAAAGTCAGGGTGACAAGACAGAGAAAGCTTTCGAAGTCAGACATTATTAGTTCAATCCTTTTCAGTGAATAGAGCTAGGGGAGTGTTTAAAGGTTAGACCTGGTAGGTGCTGCAGTCCATCTTGTATTCTCTATATCTGTGGTGACAACACTTTAAGTATACAGACATGAAGACATTACACCTTACATCAACAATCATGATACACTCAGCAGGGCTACTTTTCCATCAAAGCATAAATGTCAATTTCCATTAGAAAATAATCAGTAAAACACAACCCATATTTTTTCTAATCTAATCAAACCTGACAAATATAAATTTTATATAGGTCTCCAGCCACCTGTCACTCAATGCCACCACCACCATTTTCTATTGATTTAAATTATGTTGCACACACTAAGATATCTGCACAAACTATAGTACAGAATAATATTGAGGTGAAATATATTGCTGAGCAAACATTTAATGATCCAAATTAATCCTTATATGCCAAGAATCCAAAGTCACAGAGGTGAAATGTTACAGGGGAACACGAGGCGAAATTTCTTCACTCAGAGGATCATGAGAGTGTGGAACGAGCTGCCAGCACAAGTGGCACATGTGAGCTCGATTTCAATGTTTAAAAGAAGTTTGGATAGGTACATGGATAGTAAAGATATGACAGGCTATGGTCCCAGTGCAGGCTGATGGGAGTAAGTATTTTAAATGGATTGGCACACACTAGATGGGCCAAATGACCCAGTTCTGTGCTGTATTTCTATGATTCGATGACTCTATACAAGGGAAGATTCAATTCTTACAATTTCTATTAAATTCTAGAACTAGTTCCAACTTATCAGAATTACTTCCAAACTACGAAACAACTTGCCTTGAATCATAATGATCAAAGTTTATTTCCATGTTACCACTCATTAGTCTTCATATACTCTGAATTAAGATTTATTCTTGGTTTTGAACTTCTGAATTGTAGAGACAGGAAGTGGTTGAAATAGAAAACAAAAACAAAACATACATACATTTAAGATGAGGCTGGAGAGTGAGCGAAGAGGTAATAAAGGGCTACACTGATAGCTGAGAATGTCAGGAGATTTGAGTGAAGCAAAAAACCCAAGGAGGGCTGAATGTCCTGCTTCTTTGCCATACATTTTACGCAATCCCTACAAGATTTCTGTCAATATGTAATAGTTTACGCATGCAAACTATTAAAATGCCAACATCAGATATGAGAACAGTAACAGAGTGGTTAACTTTCAGTTGCTACCACAACAGCTGGTTTATTTAATTCAGTTAAATAAATAAATCTGGACTAAGTAGCTAGTATAAATAACAGCAGCTGCAAAATTGCTTGACTTTTATAAAAACTCATCTCATTCTCCAATGGCCTTCAGGGGAGGAATCTGTTATCCATTCCCAACCTGGTCTACATGGAATTCGAAAGCCCAGAGCACTGTGATTCAATCCAACTGCCTCTTAAAAAAAGACTCTGTCCAAGAGAAATTAAGGATAACCAAGTCACAATGGGCCACGTTCTGGCAGCAAAGAAAATAGTTGGTGATTTCACATTTAAGGTTTGTAAACTGTATTAAATAAAGGTCCCAGATGCCTATCAGTATTTTCAGCAAAGAAAACACAAACAAGTTATAACAGTATTTTTAAATTGGTTTGTATATTCAAAATTCTCTACTGGCATCATTTTCTTTATGTTTTAGCATAGCCCTCAGACAAATTTGTCCAGAATGCAAACTAATAATTGCAGCTGCAGTTTTCATGAAAAGTACCATATTAGGAACTAGATAAGTGACTCCGTTAGGTAGTATTTTTAGTTCTATTCCACACTGATATTGAGGGTTAGTCAAGGGTATTATGGTTTGAGATATTCCAGACAGCCTTCTTGAATTTATAAAAGAAAGGATTCAAAATGATAGGTTTGTATTTCAATCTTCTCACTATTTATTAAAAAATATTAACATAAACAGAATAATTAATAATTGACCTAACAAATGAGGTATAGTTCATGAATAGAAATAACAAACAAACAAATAAGAATTCCATTGTCTTCAAGCCTCAAGGATCTTAAGATATGCTGTGCACAAGTAACTGGTTTATCACCAAATATTTTTAAACACCTAGATTTGGATGCAAGACAGTAAAACATAAAAAAAAAGCATCAACAAAAACATTTGAATAGTGTAAAAACAACAATTTCAACAAAACACCAAATTGTTGTTCATTACAAAAGCTGCTTTTGTCTAATGTCTTCAATGACAGCTAATAATCACACCAGAAGAGTTCAGGGTTTTCAGTGAAGCCATATCATTGCATAGAGTTTGAAGAAAGAAAACTACCAATGATTTTTTAAACATTAAAATTTCAATTACATAATTCTCCATACATTTACACACTGTAATGTAACTTCCTTGGGCAAGGAAAGCACTCATTACAACTTATTGATCATAAAAAAGCCAGCCTTCTAGGGAGGAGCATTGTCCTTCTAAACTTCAATTTTTCCTACCATATCTGTGAGCAATGCACTTGACACTTTATCACACTCCACTCAACACTCAATACCTCCACCACAAGTAAATCATGGCTCCAAGTGAGTACCATCATTCACAAAATGCACGTTGTCTACTCTCAAAGGCTTCTTCATAGTACTCTCACAAACTCACAACTTCCACTACCTGAAAGGAAAATGACAATAGATGCATGTGAACACTAACGACAGAAGTCTCCCACCAAGTCAAATACCATTCTGACTTAGAGATGTATTGTCATTCCATTATCAACTCAAAGTCGAAGCCCTGAAATTGCCTGTGCAACAGTTCTGTGGAAATGTACTGTAACTATTCAATTATGTGGTTATCCATCACTTTTAGGCCAATTAGAGAGCTATAACTGCAGGCTTTTCAGTTATGTCAACATTTTAGAATTTTTTTTTTTAAATTTCCATACCTGCTAATGTTTCTGCTTTCTCATTCCCACCAAAGAGCTCTTCAAGTTGTGCCAATCCAGATAATGTCATTGAGTTAAATAAATTAACTATAGGAACACTCATTTGCTTGACACAAACTACTGAGATAACAATAAGACATGTGAAAAACATTCTTCTCATTGCCACTTAACAAAAATAGTAATTTTTTAAATATGTACTGAAGCAGCTGTGTAGAACTTAGATTGCATGTAATGTGATTCAACAGCAACAAAAAGTCAAATATAAATAAATATCGAGGCATAACTGCACAAGCGTTTGGATGTCAGTGAGTTAGACCAGCAGGAAGGATTTAAAAAAAGACAGTTTTATAGAGTGGGCATCGGAGGAGCGGGCAACTGAGTAGAGGGAGACAGAGTAGAAGGGCTTTGGTTCAACAGGGTTTCAGTGATAACGGGCCGAGATGAAATAAGTTACACGTGAAGAACAGAACCAGGAAGCATGTCTGTGAGGCCAGTGTTCCGCACTGGGTGTCAGATGTGGGATGTCCAGGAGACTCCCAGCCTCCCGGATGGCCACATCTGTGCCAGGTGCATCGAGCTACAGCTCATGAGGGAATGGGTTAGGGAACAGGAGATGCAGCTCGATGACTTCATCTGGTCAGGGTAAGTGAGGAGGTGATAGAGAGGAGCTATAGGCAAGTGGTCACGCCGGGGTCTTGGGAGACAGATAACTGGGTAACAGTCAGTAGAGGGAAGGGCAAAATTCAGATACTAGAGAGTACCCTGTAGTTGTCTGCCTGAACAATAAGTACTCCTGTTTGAGTACTGTTGAGGGGGAATGACCTACTTGGGGGAAGCAACAGTGGTCATGCCTCTGGCCATGTGGCTCAAAAGAACACAGAACACAGAATAGTACAGCACAGTACAGGCCCTTCGGCCCACATTGTTGTGCCGACCCTCAAACCCTGCCTCCCATATAACCCCCCACCTTCAAGTCCTCCATATACATGTCGAGTCATCTCTTAAATTTCACTAGTGTATCTGCCTCCACCACTAGCTCAGGCAGTGTATTCCACGCACCAACCACTCCCTGAGTAAAAAACCTTCCTCTAATATCCCCCTTGAACTTCCCACCCCTTACCTTAATGTCCTCTTGTATTGAGCAGTGGTGCCCTGGGGAAGCGGCACTGGCTGTCCATTCTATCTATTCCTCTTAATATCTTGTACACCTCTATCATGTCTCCTCCCATCCTCCTTCTCTCCAAAGAGTAAAGACCTAGCTCCCTTAATCTCTCATCATAATCCATACTCTCTAAATCAGGCAGCATCCTGGTAAATCTCCTCTGTACCTTTTCCATTGCTTCCACATCCTTCCTACAGTGAGGCGACCAGAACTGGACACAGTACTCCAAGTGCAGCCTAACCAGAGTTTTATAGAGCTGCATCATTACCTCGGGACTCTGAAACTCTATCCCTCGACTTATGAAAGCTAACACCCCATAAGCTTTCTTAACTACCCTATCTACCTGTGAGGCAACTTTCAGGGATCTGTGGACATGTACCCCCAAATCCCTCTGCTCCTCCACACTACCAAGAATCCTGCCATTTACTTTGTACTTTGCTTTGGAGTTTGTCCTTCCAAAGTGTACCACCTCACACTTCTCCAAGTTGAACTCCATCTGCCATTTCTCAGCCCACTTCTGCATCCTATCAATGTCTCTCTGCAATCTTCGACAATCCTCTACACTATCCACAACACCACCAACCTTGTGTCGTCTGCAAACTTGCCAACCCACCCTTCTACCCCCACATCCAGGTCATTAATAAAAATCATGAAAAGTGGAGGTCCCAGAACCAATCCTTGCGGGACACCACTAGTCACAACCCTCCAATCTGAATGTACTCTCTCCACTATGACATTTTGCTTTCTGCAGGCAAGCCAGTTCTGAATCCACCTGGCCAAACTTCCCTGGATCCCATGCCTCCTGACTTTCTGAATAAGCCTACTGTGTGGAACCTTGTCAAATGCCTTACTAAAATCCATGTAGATCACATCCACTGCACTACTCTCATCTATATGCCTGGTCACCTCCTCAAAGAACTCTATCAGGCTTCTTAGACACGATCTACCCTTCACAAAGCCATGCTGACTGTCCTTGATCAGACCATGTTTCTCAAAATGCCCATAGGTCCTATCTCGAAGAATCTTTTCCAACAGCATTCCCACCACAGACGTAAGGTTCACTGGTCTATAATTACCCGGACTATCCCTACTACCTTTTTTGAACAAGGGGACAACATTTGCATCCCTCCAATCCTCTGGCACCATTCCCGTGGACAACGAGGACATAAAAATCCTAGCCAGAGGCTCAGCAATCTCTTCCCTCGCCTCGTGGAGCAGTCTGGGGAATATTCCGTCAGGCCCCGGGGACTTATCCGCCCTAATGTATTTTAACAACTTCAATACCTCCTCTCCCTTAATATCAACATACTCCAGAACATCAACCTCACTCATACTGTCCTCACCGTCATCAAGTTCCCTCTCATTGTTGAATACCGAAGAGAAGTATTCATTGAGGGCCTCGCGCACTTCCACAACCTCCAGGTACATCTTCCCACCTTTATCTCTAATCGGTCCTACCTTCACTCCTGTCATCCTGTAATCTAATCTAATCCTTTTGTTCTTCACATAATTGAAGAATGCCTTGGGATTTTCCTTTACCCTACTCACCAAGGACTTCTCATGCCCCCTTCTTACTCTCCTCAGCCCCTTCTTAAGCTCCTTTCTTGCTACCCTATATTCCTCAATAGACCCATCTGATCCTTGCTTCCTAAATTTCATGTATGCTGCCTTCTTCCACCTGACTAGATTTCCCACCTCACTTGTCACCCATGGTTCCTTCACCCTACCAATCTTTATCTTCCTCACCGGGATAAATTTATCCCTAACATCCTGCAAGAGAACCTGAAACATCAACCACATGTCCATAGTACGTTTCCCTACAAAAGCATGATCCCAATTCACACCTGCAAGTTTCAGCATTTTAGCCTCATAATTTGCCCTTCCCCAATTAAAAATTTTCTTGTCCTCTCTGATTCTATCCTTTTCCATGATAATGCTAAAGGTCAGGGAGCGGTGGTCACTGTCCCCCAGATGCTCACCCACTGAGAGATCTGTGACCTGACCCGGGTAGGGAAAGGAAGAGATAGCAGCAGTGATAGGGAACTCTATAGGAAGGGGGCAGACAGATGATTCTGTGGACGCAGGAAAGAAACACGGATAGTAGTTTGCCTCCCAGGTGCCAAAGTCTGGGATTTTCTGATCGCGTCCATGATATCCTGAAATAGGAAGGTGAACAGCCAGAGGTGGTGGTACATATTGGTACCAACAACATAGGTAGGGAAAGGGAAGAGGTCCTGAAAACGGACTACAGGGACTTCGGAAAGAAGCAGAGAAACAGGAGCTCAAAGGCAGTAATCTCTGGATAACTGCCTGTGCCGCACGACAGTGAGTATAGGTATAGAGTGAGGTGGACGATAAATGTGTGGCTGAGGGATTGGAGCAGGGGGCAGGGATTCAGATTTCTGGATCATTGGGACCTCTTTTGGGGCAGGCGTGACCTGTACAAAAAGGACGGGTTGCACTTGAATCCCAGGAGGACCAATATCCTGGAAGGGAGGTTTGCTAAGTCTATTGAGGAGAGTTTAAACTAGAATTGCTGGGAGGTGGAGACTTAACTGAAGAGACAGAGGAAGGGGCGGTTGGCTCACAAATAGAGAAAGCTCGTAGGCTGTGTGAGAGGGAGAATAGGCAGGTGATAGAGAAGGGATGCGGTCAGACTGATAGTTTGAGATGTGTCTATTTAAATGCAGAAGCATGATGAACAAAGCAGATAAGCTTAGAGCGTGGATCAGTACTTGGAGCTATGATATTGTGGCCATTACAGAGACTTGGATGGCTCAGGGACAGGATTAGTTACTTAAGAGTACCAAGCTTTAGATGTTTCAGAAAGGACAGGGAAGAAGGCAAAAGAGGTGGGGGCGTGGCACTGCTGATCAGAGATAGTGTCACTGCTGCAGAAAAGGAGGAAGTCACGGAGGGATTGTCTACTGAGTCTCTGTGAGTGAAAGTTAGGAACAGGAAGGGGTCAATAACTGTACAGGGTGTTTTTTAATAGACCACCCAATAGTAACAGGGACATCGAGGAGCAGATAGGGAAACAGATTCTGGAAAAGTGTAATAATAACAAGGGTTGTCATGGTGGGAGATTTTAATTTCCCAAACATTGATTGGCATGTTCCTAGAGCAAGGGGTTTAGTTAAAGTGGAGTTTTTTACGTGTGTTCAGGAAGGACTCCTGACACAATATGTAGATAAGCCTACAAGAGGAGAGGCTGTACTTGATCTGGTATTGGGAAATAAACCTGGTCAGGTGTCAGGTCTCTCAGTGGGAGAGCATTTTGGAGGTAGTGATCATAATTCTACCTCCTTTACCATAGCATTGGAGAGGGATAGGAACAGACAAGTAAGGAAAGCGTTTAATTGGAGTAAGAGGAAATATGAAGCTATCAGGCAGGAACTTGGAAGTATTAATTGGGAATAGATGTTCTCAGGGAAATGTACGGCAAAAATGTGGCAAATGTTTGGAGGATGTTTGTGTGACTTTCTGCATAGGTATGTTCCAATAAGACAGGGAAATGATAATATGGTACAGGAACCATGGTGTGCAAAGGCTGCTAAAAATCTAGTCAAGAAAAGCTTACAAAAGTTTCAAAAAACTAGGTAATGACAGACATCTCACAGATTATAAGGCTAGCAGGAAGGAGTTTAAGAATGAAATTAGGAGAGCCGGAAGAGGCCATGAGAAGGCCTTGGCGAGCAGGATTAAGGAAAACCCCAAGGCATTCTACAAGTATGTGAAGAGCAAGAGGATAAGACATGAGAGAATAGGACGAATCAAGTGTGATAGTGGAGAAGTGTGTGTGGAACTGGAGGAGATAGCAGAGGTATTTAATGAATACCTTGCTTCGGTGTTCACTATGGAAAAGGACCTTGGCGTTTGAAGGGATGACTTACAGTGGACTGAAAAGCTCGAGTATATAAACATTAAGAAAGAGGATGTGCCGGAGCTTTTGGAAAGCATCATTGGATAAGTCACGTGGAACGGATGAGATATACTCCAGGCTGCTGATTCTCTGGCAATGATCTTTGCATCATCAGTGGGGACAGGAGAGGTTCCGGGGGATTGGAGGGTTGCAGATGTTGTTCCCTTTTTCAAGAAAGGGAGTAGAGATAGCCCAGGAAATTATAGACCAGTGAGTCTTACTTCAGTGGTAGGTAAGTTGATGGAGAAGATCCTGACAGGCAGGATTTATGAACATTTGGAGAGGCATAATATGATTAGGAATAGTCAGCACGGCTTTGTCAAAGGCAGGTCGTGCCTTACGAGCCTGATTGAATTTTTTGAGGATGGTACTAAGCACATTGATGAAGGTAGAGCACTAGATGTAGTGTATATGGATTTCAGCAAGGGAATTGATAAGGTACCCCATGCAAGGCTCATTGAGAAAGTAAGGAGGCATGGGATCCAAGGGGACATTGCTTTGTGGATCCAGAATTGGCTTGCCCACAGAAGGCAAAGAGTGGTTGTAGATGATCATATTCTGCATGGAGGTCGGCGACCAGTGGTCTGCCTCAGGGATCTGTTCTGGGACCCCTTCACTTCATGATTTTTATAAATGACCTGCATGAGGAAGTGGAGGGATGGGTTAGTAAATTTTCTGATGACACAAAGGTTCGAGATTGTGTAGAGGGCTGTCAGAGGTTACAGTGGGACAACAATAGTATGCAAAATTGGGATGAGAAGTAGCAGATGGAGTTCAACCCAGGTAAGTGTGGGATGGTTCATTTTGGTAGGTTAAATATGATAGTAGAATATAGTATTAATGGTAAGACTCTTGGCAGTGTGGAGGAGCAGAGGGATCTTGGGGTCCGAGTCCATAGGACACTAGATCCCGCACAGGTAGATTGTGTGGTTAAGGTGGCATATGGTACATTGGCCTTCATCAACCATGGGATTGAGTTTAAGAGCCAAGGGGTAATGTTACGGCTTTATAGGACCCTGTTCAGAACACACTTGGAGTACTATACTCAGTTCTGGTCACCTCACTACAGGAAGGATGTGGAAACTATAGAAAGGGTGGAGAGGAGATTTACAAGGATGCTGCCTGGATTGGAGAGTGTGCCTTATGAGAATAGATTGAGTGAACTCTGCCTTTTTACCTTGGAGCAACGGAGGATGAGAGGTGACCTGATAGAGGTGTATAAGATGATGAGAGGCATTGATCGTGTGGATAGTCAGAGGCTTTTTCCAGGGCTGAAATGGCTAACATGAAAGGGCACAGTTTTAAGGTGCTTGGAGGTAGGTACAGAGGCAAGTTCTTTAAGCAGGGGGTGTTGAGTGCGTGGAATGGGCTGCCGGCGATGGTGGTGGAGGCGGATACGATAGGGTCTTTTAAGAGATTTCTGGATTGGTACATGGAGCTGAGAAAAATCGAGGGCTATGGTTAACCCTAGGTAATTTCTAAAGTAAGTACATGTTCGGCACAGCATTGTGGGCTGAAGGGTCTGTATTGTGCTGTAGGTTTTTTATGTTTCTAAATATTAGGGCTTATTTCAAGTGAATTAAAAAATATCTGCTATTTCATTTTAGGATTTTCTGCCCAATTGTCATGGTTTCAATTAGAGGGACTCATATGTCTAAGTATGTAATGAGTGCCTAGCCATTATGTCAAGGATTTACACCTGCATAAATAGCCCACAAATTATGTCTTTAATACATTAACAGACTTTCAGAACACTTGTGAAGACAGCTTTCAACATTAACATTGTATACCTCTAGTGCAAATCCTTTTTCCCATTGCAGTGAATCCAGTGTTCTCTGCACCTGTTTAATATTCCCTAATGACTGACCAATTGAACAAGCCACTCTTCCCCAATGACTCATCACACAGCATAGCATCAATCCCAATCAGCCACCTCATAATATATCCACAGTTTACCCAATAAGGCATGGTTCAATGTCTAGGGATATGTAGTTTTCACTTATCAGTTGGATTTTCTTCAGACTTGTTATCACTAGACATTCCTACAGGCCAACGTAATTTAGCTTATTACTGTATCTCCGTATACTCTTTAATGATGAAATGGCAGTATAACTTAAGAATCCTAATGGAGAAAGGTTACTTTGGGCATTGCTTACAATAGGCTACTATTGAAAATGGACTGCGTCTATCCAGGTCAAGAAAAGGCATTACTCCTGTAGTTAATTTACATAACCAAATTGTGTACTAATTGACTTTCTAAACAAAAATACTAACAGAAAAACCACCGACTCTGATACTAACAGTTTCAGAGCTCACCTAGACTAGACTCAAAACACAATTTAGTTTTCAGCTGACTGCAAAATCTTAAGACAAAATTATATCTGAGAGAGAAACAGACTCATATTTTTCAGGGCATTAATCCTTAAAAAGTAAGATGAAACTTCCATCCAATAACCTGTCAATCACAGGAGATTTCAGATTGAGGCCTGCTACAAAAATGGTGACTGAACAATGAGTTCTTTATAGTTTAATTAAAAATACCAGAATGGTTCTTCAATATTGAATGACCACAGTTCAATGTAAATTTCTCCACAGGTTACTGCTCCATTTTAACATCAGTAAGCAACATTGATACTTCTAACCATAGCATTTAACTGCTAGGCCCATCCCATCACACTTTCACTTGAGAAAACACGAGTACCATCAATTCATCTCTTAACTGTAAAGTAAGAAGATTTCAAAAATTATTTAAAAACATTATTTCTTTAAGAATAGCCTGGTAATGTTTCTATACCTTAGGGATCAATTGTAAGAGATTAGTTAAATCACATTTTGCCAGAAGGACCATCAATCAGGCCATAAATTAAAAATCAGTATCTCTTGTCAAAATTCTATTTGGGAGGTGTTAATTATTTTAATCTTGGCATATCCAAGTTAATAGTTCTCTTTAACTATACTTTAACATCAGGCAAAACTGCACCATTTTAAAAGGACCTATCTGCCTACAAGCTCATTCCATTCAGTAGCAACTTGTGCTAAAATATAATTGAGGAAAATTATATATGTATACACAAGTGATTAGCATGGAGCAGCATCACATTCCATTCCACCTGTGAAATTTAGTTCCAGAATTTTAGAAGCACTGCGCTGATACTTACAAGTGCATTTAACTCAATGATTGGAATATGTTTCTTTGCAACTATATTTTTAGCTTCTGCTTAAACCTTCTTTCAATCAAAATAAAAGGTGAATTATTGGAGAGAAAATCCTTTTTTTTCCATTTTTGAGCACTGAAATATTGTGCCATGGTGCAATGACACTGTTTCAGCTCCCTCTGAAAAAATTAGGATATCAACTCCTAACAAGTGTGCAACAGCTTTATCTTGTTTTTGGCACCAAGTGCTTTGGGCCCGAGGCAATGGTGGGGCTGGTTCAGCTTGCTGATCCACTCTGCATTGAACTAATGGTCCGTCGACAGACTCTGTGGACTCCAGCTCAGAACACCATTTGCTCGTGTTATTCATTTGCATGATTTGGTTTTTTATCCACTATCTGCACATTGTGTGTTTGACGGTAAGTTTTTTAAATGGGTTCTTCTGGGCTTCTTTGTTTCATAGTTGCCTGTTAGGAGACAAATCTCAAGGTTGTATAATGTATACATACGTTGATAATAAATGAACTTTGAACTTCTATCTCTGTTTACCGGTGTAATTTTCACCAATTTACACTAAATCTCAACTAGTTCTGGTAGTATAGCATGCACCGCACCAAATCAACATTGCACTACTTAAAAGCCAACTCCTCACAGCAGTGACACACATTAATAGCCAGCCTGCAAGGTTAAGCAGGCATTAAGGAAGATAGCTTGGGAGGGATGTACATTCGCATGCAGATAACTGACAGTTCTGCACTAGAGCAAGCCAGAATTTGAAAGTGGAGGCATAAGAGACTGCAGATGCTAAAATCTGGTCATCTGGTAATGTGGCTTATGGGTGAAGGAGAGGGTTTCCATATTTCCATAACTATTTCATTACACTGAGATGAGGACTATAATCACAATACTTTTGTGCAAAAGCAGAAGGGGGGGGGGGGAAGGACAGAGAAAATCAAATACATATGCACACACACCAGCATGAGTCCTGAAGAAGGACTTCGACCTGAAACATCGACTATTTACTCTTTCCTTAAATGCTGCCTAGCCTGGTGAGTTCCTCCAGCACTTTGTGTGTGTTGCTCTGAATTTTTAGCATCAGCAGATTTTTTTTTTTATGCTTATGGTGGTTAGAAAGCTGGCTAGCTCTGTAAACTATCACCTAAATAAAGTACCTATGCTGATGTTCTGAACTGCTTATTACTTTCAGTATCCCAGAGAATGATTAAGGGAGATATGGTGTCAGAAGTGCTGAATGCTGAAATTATTAAATTTAGATGCCAGGCCTGAGTCAATCATTTCCTACACAATTGTAATAATATATGGATTGCATCAAGCAAGGTTGCCAACTGCCGCATATTATACAATATGGCCTTATCTGGAAGGAAAGTTGCTTGCCTATTATTACATAGACGAAGTCATTTATTTTTCTGTTAAAAACACATTCAGGGAAATGCAAGACATTTAGCAGCACTATCAAATGACACATCTTCACCCAGTTTATCCCATGCCATACAGTCATGGAGTCATAAAGAGATATGGCACAGAAACATGCCCGTTAGTCCATCTGGCCAAGCTGAGCATCAACCATCCATTTTCTCTAATCCAAGTTAATCTCATTTTTTTTTTATTCTGGCCACATTCTCAATAACTCCTTCCAGATTTTACTACTTATAATTTATAACTCCAGGTTAATCTACCGAACTGCATTTAGGATGTCACAGGGAGAATACGTAAACTCTTGGCAGATGGCATCCAAGGTCAGAATTGTACCCAAGTCTCTGGTGCTATGAGCCCTCAGTTCTACCAAGTTGTGCCTTTGTGCCACCCTAAAAGGTGGTGCCTAGAAGGATCACTGTGGAGCCTGTGGCTTTAGATACAAGGCAAGAATAAGACACCTTAAGGTTGGGTTGGCATTCTCATCATCAACCTGTCATTGAGCCTGCTGCTAGAGAACCCCACACAATGGTTGATCTAGAGCTTTCGGCCAACATAATATCGGATCTGGATCCTTGCTGCCCAACTGTTGTGGACTCTGGTATCTCAGTACCCATGGTGAGAGGGCAAGTGTATGGGGTTGAATGGGATCTGGGGACTCGATGGGCTGAATGGCCTAATTCTGCTCCTATGTTTTATGGTCTTACCCAAACAATATTGGTTTGGTGTATTTGTGACCCACCCAATCTGAAGCCTTATCAGAGGCCAAGCTGAGGTCTCATACTATTTCTGGCTTGTTATCAGCCTGAGGCTATTGGCACTCACTGCAATTTCAAAGAGTGTTATTGGCATTTTGAGTTATAAAAATCTTTGAATCACTATCCCTTTCCTGGCAAACCTCCCATATTTTACTGCTAGCATTGCACATGCACAAGACCCGAGAGATTCCCAAATAAACCTAACACTGCAAAGTTGCACGTTTATTAAGAGTAGATAGGGAGGAAATGCTGAAGATTCCTGACACACTGGAATGGGAATTATTAAGCCCCTGAGATTAAAGTGTGACCGTATAGCCTTATGAAAAGAATACCAACCTTTAACAGAGACACAAAAGACTTCAAATGTTGGATCCTGGAGGAAAACACAACTTGCTAGAGGAACTCAGTAGGCTAGGCAGGTCTGCAGAGTCAAAGTGGACGGCTTCAAGCTTAAACATCAACAGTCCATTTCTCTCCATAGATGTTGTCTGACTTGCTAAGTTCCTCCAGCATCTTATGTTGCAGCAGTATTTAATATATTTTTTTCTGGATTGGCATTTTTTAAGTATTTAATGGCATAGCCTGAGTAATAGTGTATTTTCCCTCCAATCACTAATTTAAGTCATTTCAAGGAATGTTTATAGTTACAGGTGACCATTTGCTCTATTGAGCATGTGTAGCTCCTAGGATATTGTGGCCAACCTACAAATGCACACACAAAAAGCCCAATAAAAAGCCTTTACTTTATGTTGAATGAGGATGTTGGCAACCCTGCTGATGATAGACAGCAAGCTGTGTGATTCAACTGAGAGAATATGATGGAGAAAAATAAATCCATACAAGCTGCTATATTTCATGGCAAGTAGTAAAGGAGGAGGAACGTGGACAGAAGAATTCACAGTGCATGTAGAACTGGCTGTGGCAGATGAATTTGAGCAGATGAAAGTAAAAAAAAAAAATGTTATTATACGCCACTGCTCACAAGGGGACAGAATTGCACCACAACCATAAAACTCTCAAGTGAAACCCTGGAGAATGCATTAGATGCACTACAAGCACATTGCAATCCTCCTAAAATGAAAGTCAATGGTTATTTATACAATAGCAGAAGCAAGGAAAATGCTTTGATACTTCCTTGATGGACGCAAGACTGTTAGGAAGTAATTGCAATTTCGCACATTTGAAGAACTCGCTCAACTCTAGCGATTGGATGATTTGTGGGGTCCTGGAGCTTGGCTGTGGGAATGACCATACTGTATGTGAGGCAGAGAAAAATGTAAAGGTGCATGCAGAGCTGTACAGAGCTACACTAAAAATGCGAATGGCAAATATAAGGAAGTAGATGTAGTGAAGCACAAGGCAGGGAACAGAATTAATGGGAAATTACTGACAAGGTTGCTTACTGTAGGTATCACAGATATTGTGGAGAACAGTACACGTGCTACGAAAGGAACTATCTCGTGTACTTGAAAGTGTGTGAATTGGATTATTTCTTAAATACTGAACAAGATTGTGCAGTGAACCTCCATTGACAGGGTGAACTGAGCCATGCAGGAACAGAGAGACAGTTAGATTCAAGCTTACAATCATGGTTGAACACAATATAGCCGACACCAAATATGTAAGGAAAACCAGCAGACATATCTAAACCAAGGTGTTCTTACAGGGAAATCTGATGGGATTCCATTGTGATTACAAGCAGAGGTCACAGATTAAGGGTGAAAGGTGAAAAGTTTAAAGGGAACATGTGGGGAAACTTCCTCACTCAAAGTGTAATGACAGTGTGGAAGGAACTGCCAGCACAAGTGGTGCATGCAGTCCTTGATATCAATATTTAAGAGAAGTTTGGATAGGTAGACCGTAAGACATAGGAACAGAATTAGGCCATCTGGTTCATCGAGTCTGCTCCACCATTCAATCATAGCTGATCTTTTTTCCTATCTCCCCCTCAACCTCAGTTTCTGGCTTTCTCCCCATAACCTTTGATGCCATGTTCAATCAAGAACACATCAATCTCTGTCTTAAGTACACCCAACAACCTGGCCTCCACAGGTACATGGATGGTAGGAGTATGAATCAGAATCAGGTTTATTATTACCAGCATGTGATGTGAAATTTGTTAACTTAGCAGCAGCAGTTCAATGCAATGCATAATCTAGCAGAGAGAAAAATAATAAATAAAATAAAACATAATAAATGAACAAATCAATTATGTATATTGAATAGATTTTTTTAGAAACATACAAAAACAGAAATACTGTATATAAAAAAAAGTGAGGTAGTGTCCAAAGCTTCAAAGTCCATTTAGGAATTGGATGGCAGAGGGGAAGAAGCTGTTCCTGAATCACTGAGTGTGTGCCTTCAGGCTTCTGTACCTCCTACCTGATGGTAACAGTGAGAAAAGGGCATTGCCCTGTGTGCTGGAGGTCCTTAATAATGGACGCTGCTTTTCTGAGACACTGCTCCCTGAAGATGCCCTGGGTACTTTGTAGGCTGGTACCCAAGATGGAGCTGACTAGATTTACAACCTTCTGCAGCTTCTTTCGGTCCTGTGCAGTAGCCCCTTCATACCGGATAGTGATACAGCTTGTCAGAATGCTCTCCATGGTACAACTATAGAAGTTTTTGAGTGTATTTGTTGACATGCCAAATCCCTTCAAACTGCTAATAAAGTATAGCCGCTGTCTTGCCTTCTTTATGACTACATTGATATGTTGGGATCAGGTTAGATCCTCAGAGATCTTGACACCCAGGAACTTGAAGATGCTCACTCTCTCCACTTCTGGTCCCTCTATGGGGGATTGGTATGTGTTCCCTCATCTTACACTGCCTGAAGTCCACAATCAGCTCTTTAATCATACTGACGTTGATTGCCAAGTTGTTGCTGTGGCACCACTCCACTAATTGGCATATCTCACTCCTGTACTGTGGACACGTGGCCAAGTGGTTAAGGCATTGGACTAGCTACCTGAAGGTCATCAGTTCGAGCCCCAGCTGGGGGAATGTGTTGTGTCCCTGAGCAAGGCACTTAATCACACATTGCTCTGCGACGACACTGGTGCCAAGCTGTATGGGTCCTAATGTCCTTCCCTTGGACGACATTGGTGTCATGGAGAGGGGAGACTTGCAGCATTGGCAACTGCTGGTCTTCCATACAACCTTGCCCAGGCCTGCGCCCTGGAGAGTGAAGACTTTCCGGGCGCAGATCCATGGTCTTGGAAGACTAACAGATGCCTTACTCCTGTACACCTTCTCGTCATCACCTGAGATCTGAGGTCTGATTCAGTACTGTACTCCTCTATGACTCTATTCTGAAGCAAGACAAAATCTGTCTCAAGATGGTAGAGTTGAAACTACATGCAATGGTGTACAACAAGCTTTCACAGAAATCTTCCCTAAAGTCAGAGAACTAAGAAATCAAGAGAGATAATTTGTGGTTTTCACACTACTCATAGGAGTAGTGCTGTGCAGCAGATGTGATTTACAAAGATATATCACAATAGGTTCATTCAACAGTTCAAAGTAAATTTATTATCAAACTACATATATGTCACCATATACTACATTGAGATTCAGTTTCTTGTGGGCATATTCAATAAATCTAGAGTATAATAACCATAACAGAATCAATGAAAGACTGCCAAACTTGGGCATTCAACCAGAGTGCAAAATACAACTGCATATACAAAAAGAAAGAAATAATAATAAAAAATAAATAAATAAGCAATAAATATCCAGAGTATGAGATGAACAGTCCTTGAGAGTGAGTCTATTTCAATAGCGGGGCAAGTGAAGTTTAGAGAAGTTATCCCCTTTGGTTCAAGAGCCTGATGGTTTAGGGGTAGTAATTGTTCCTGAATCTAGTGGTGTGGAGTCCTTGGGCTCTTGTACCTTCTTCTTGGTGGCAGCAATGAGAAGAGAGCATGAACTGGGTGGTGGAAGCCTCTGATGATGGATGCTGCTTTCCTGCAACACCCATGCAACATGTGGATGAACGTGCTGATATGTTTTATAGAAGACGTTAGGTTCATTCTCTAGTCTTGGATGAATGGAAGCAGCCAGTAGAACATCCATCAATGTGTGTACTATTAGCTCTCAAGGAGAAAGTGAACTGGAAATTAAATCAGAGACTGACAAAGACAGAATGAGTAACTGCAGAATGCACACTTACCAGCTGAACATCCAGTTCGGAATGCATTAAATGCAAGTTAAGTATTTAGCCAGACCCAAGCGATCTTAATGGAGCTCTGAAGCAGAGTCGTTGCCCTATGAACACAGCTGAAGGTCTTCTGTCATAATTGCACAAATCAAATATTTTTCAATGCGCTGAATGCAAAGGGTGTATTCTAGCAGGTATTCTATTTAAATACAGCATCAGTCAAACAAGACTGAAGAAGAACCCTATCTGTAATTAACAGATCTCCAGCAATTTCAGCCAAACATGAATGCTACATTTAAAAACCTCAACGGGAAAAGAACATAGCAGATGTCACATAGGGACATAATAGACTGAATATGCTATAATCTGGAGCAAC
The DNA here is from genome assembly GCF_030028105.1 of Mobula birostris. Classification (NCBI taxonomy): domain Eukaryota; kingdom Metazoa; phylum Chordata; class Chondrichthyes; order Myliobatiformes; family Myliobatidae; genus Mobula; species Mobula birostris. The sequence continues at coordinate 44,534,321 of NC_092390.1, forward strand.
ACAAATTGCTGAGAGCCCTGAAACAGTCCAAATGAAAGGTCTTGACACATTGAGTTCTTCCAGCATTTTCTTTATTGCTTCAGATTCCAGCATCTGCAGCCTCATGTGTCTCCATATTCCTTACCCCAAACCACTTGAGAATAGAAAAGACTATGAGAATTCTGAGCTAGAGGCAATCAGCATGGTGAGATATGCTCAAATTTGCCATTGATGCAGGACACTGAGGACATTATAAGCCAATCTGGTACCATGTAGTACCTGATGTAAGTGGTTCAGGCAGTGTCAAAAGGGACACATGAAGTTAAATCATACATCTCCATGTGCCTTCATCAATCTGCATACGCATTTGAAATACGAGATCATAACTAAAGAACAACCTCCATCTTAGGAAAGCCACCAAGGAGGTCTGTTTGAGTGGAGCAAACATGGATTCAGCAATAACCTGCAGAAAAACAGCTCAACACCAGACCCCTGGAGAATCACAACCAATTCGGGCTAGATGTGTCAAGATAAACCACATTGATATTGGATAGTTACTTGGATACTTTTTTCCTTTTTGTTCTTCTTTATTAACAGAAGGATACAACCTACGTATATCATTTGTAATACAGGTCCATGCACAACAATTCCTCCCTTACTGTTGCCACCTCTTTAAGAATTGTTTCCTGTGATTTATTACCTGGTGTAACAGAGTTCCAGAAAGTGGCTGTTCAAAAAACAGCAAATTTCAGGAAGATGGCACCTTTATTACTAGCTTTACCAATTATTTCCAACATAGTAAAGAATGAACAAGGGAGGTACTTTGGCAATAGAGCTGCCCTTGGTTTCAGCAGATTGGAACACAACTGTCTTCTCATTCCCCTGCAGAACCTCCGAGGGAAAAGAAGCAGCTATCAACTGCCTGGATGTAGTAAAGCTGGGTCAATGCCATGATCAGCCTTCAAAGCTAACATACTCTCTGGTCAATAGGAAATGTAAATATGTTAGTTTAAAGGACTACTACATTTCCATTCAATATCTGAATTGCTTGATTTTGCTTATAATATTTTAATACATTAGTGAATGCAACATTTATTTTGCAGTATCCAAGACGTACAACTTGTCACTCTGGTCCTTGGTGTTCAGCCACAAAATTAAAGGATGGCCTAAGGCAAGAATTTACCTCATATACAGAGACATGAGTTTTAAAGCAGAGACATAATGAATTTACAAAATTACTATGGTCGCGACACAAATAGCTTATTAACAGAATTTGGATCCAAATGAATGGCTGCTTGAAATTTGTGTATGAGAAGACTACTGGCTTCCTGAGCTCAAGCAGAGGCGCGTGTCATTACTACGTTAATTTGCAATGTTCTCCCATAGTTTCAGTGGATTTCCTTATTGATATTGTATTATGTATGGATGTCAAAAAAAACTGTTGATTTACAAAGTAACACAACAAAATGCTGGAAGAACTCAGCAGGCCAGGTAGCACCTATGGAAAAGAGCAAACAGTCAAAGTTTTGGGCCAAGACTCTTCATCAGGATTGATGAAGTGCCTCAGTCCAAAACGTCACCTATTTACTCTTTTCTATAGACGCTGCCTAGCCAGCTGAGTTCCTTCAGCGTTCTGTGTGTGTTGCTTTGAACTTCCAGCATCTGCAGGTTTTCTTGCACTGTTGATTTACAAGATTGATTGTATCATTTGAAGTGGTTACATTGCTTGATATCTTTTCATCTTTCATTACGGGGACAACTGAAGTACAATCATCCTTATGCTGATAACTCAGGAAGGATTTAATCTGGCTATCGAAGATTAAGGAATTATGTTTACTCCTCTTGCGCATGTAATGTTTAAGTGTCCTTTGCCAACACTCTTTCCACACTTGCATATAATAGTGCCCATGCATGAGGAACATGTGATATCTATGCAGATGATTCTTTCCACAAAAATACCATCCCCTCCCATATGTTTTTCTCCTCAAAGTATTGTCATTACCTTGTCTGAAAAGACAGAAGGCTGGGAATAAACTATCAAAAAAGGGTGTGACGTCTCTTCACTGCTACGTTGGGTACAATTGGCTTATCTTTATATGATCTTCAAACATAAGTCAGTGTTCCTATTTATGAGAGTCAATGTTACATACTGGTCCAGATCACCCCTGGTAAAAATTCTTTAACATTTGAAGGAAAGAAGAATTGCTAATGCATACTGGAGGATATATTCTTAATGAGCCATTGTGATTCTTGGATGACTCAATCAGATTCATGTCTCAGTGATATTTCTATGACTTTTCTCATTCTTGATTTAACAGGGGCTTTATTTGCCTGGAATATTAACCCTAATTGAAAGACCTTAACCTCCACAAACCATTTAATATATAGTTAAACCCACTAATCTCAGGGCAGCAACTCACTCATTAACTGACCACTTTAGATACAGTCCTTTACCCTGATGATTTACAGCATTTAACCAATGGGTACATTAGCAGAATCGCTCTCCTCTGAGGAACCCACTGTCTGCAGAATTGTGAAGCAGTATGTCCCTCTTTACCAGAATAAATAGTGTTGTAAGAATAATGGGTAAATAAACTTGGGATTGTTTCTTCACCTTCAACAACATTCACATGTTTTGTGTTATTGCTGCTGTGGGAATGTGTTATGTCAAGAACAAACTATTAAGGGAATAGTCAATGACTACCCTGAGTCTTCATGAGGATCTTCCAACTATTAAAGGATCCTTGACAGCATGGCCAGATAGAGCTCCCTTCATGCACTGAGCAACATGACATGATTCTGATATTAGGAAACTGCCCTGTGCTACTGTGACCACTAAATGGATGAACCCAGTCCAAATTTGGAGTTAATACAATTTATCCTGGAAAAGATTTTAATTGTGATTTATTCCAGTTTATGTTCATTATTAATTGCTTAACACGGAGACAAAAAATCTCTTTCTGATCTAATTTCCAGGCGAGTTCCTTTGCAATAATAACTTATTCCTGAGACAGATAAGAATGAAATAAAAGATGTAATGTTAATTAAAATCCAATTATGGCCAAAGATAGGAAATTTTAAGTGACTACAGTGCTTACATAATTAAGAAATAATAAGGGAGTTGTAACTATATAAAATGGGGCAGGGAATGAAATACAATTTGTAAGCAATTTGCAGATGTGCTGTCATAACACTAATACTTACAAAGAATTTCAATTATTCTCCAAGGGTGAAAAGAGCAAGAACAATTTTTTGGGATATATCAAACACTTAAATTGTACGTTCTATGTGTAGCAAGAGTGAATGCTAAACTGGAACTGATTCTGAATGATGAAGCAGAACAGACATCTAATTTAGAAAACAGAAATACAATTGGTAATTATTAGCTATAATATAATTAATATAAATATACGGTGTTGAATTTTGTGCCAAAATTAGCAAACATTGCTAACTAGTGCAGGGATTGTTCTCCGACTAACTCATGGGAAAAAAGACATATTAAACATTGGCGTATTGAAGACAGATATTTGAATATAGTATGAATAAAGCAAGGAGTAAACATATTCATAATAGAAGTTGGACTTACCATGGTTAAAAAGAGTGGCTAAAGTAAACACAGATATTTAACATAAAGTATTTTACCAATACAAGGAGCAATAAAGTAGAGATCATTAACAATTAAAAAAAACAAATACTGTCAAAGAGACATAGTGCAGAAAGCGCAAACAATTGCACTAATACAAAATGAGGTCATTTTATTTATTTATGGAGATGCAGTGTGAAATAGGCCTTTCCAGCATTTCGAGCCATGCCGCCCAGCCAGCAATCCCTGGATTTAATCCTAATTTACAATGATTAATTACCCTACTAACTAGTACGCCTGTGGACTGTGAGGAAACCGGAGCACCCCAAAGAAACCCATGTGGTAACTTGAATTGAAACCACATTACATGTACTGTAAATATTGTGCTAACCACTACACCGTTGTGATGCCCATTTTCTTGTGTTTGCTATGGGATGCATCAGCTCACTTGTAAACAGTGCATATCAGAGCATCTGGTAGATTGGAGAACTGTGTATGAGCACAAAAAAAAATCACAGGAAAAGAGACAACTGAATGTCCACTGGAAAAGTGCACACCAGAAAGGTCATAACATGAAGCAGAATACTGACAGAAGCGGTGACATTTTTGAGCTCACTGTTGCAGCTGGTGCTCACTCAAGCTTTCATGGATGAATGCTCTTAAGTACCCGTTTAAATGGATTATCAAAGCTTACAAGTTAACAGTTTGTTGAATTCTGATGGCTGCTAATATGCAGTGCAGCATGCAAGAAAATAGGTACAAAAATAATCAGATCTCCAAGGAAATGGTCAGCAGTGTAAGAAACCCGCCCCCAGAATCAGGAGTAGGAATGGTTTGGGATCCATGGGTACCAATAATCAAGTAAATTTTGTAGGGAATCTGGATGATTCTGAATGCTAAAAAGAGGGCGTTTAGAGATGGAAATAGTGAGGAGCTGAGGGCAATACAGAGGGACCTGAAAGCCAGGATCTGGGAGGCTAAAGACAGGTACAGGAGGAAGCTTGAGTAGAAACTCCGGCAGAGCAACATGAGAGAGGTCTGGAGGGGAATGAGGACCATCACTGGGTTCCGGCAAACTAGCAACAGAGGAGCTGAAGGCAGTGTGGACAGGGCCAATGAACTTAACCTGTTCTTTAACAGATTTGACATTGTGGCCTCTGCCCATTCCCCACATGAGCCATCTGTTGTCGGCCCCCAACCAACACACATTCCACTCTCCCCTCCTACCCCTCCTCACAGTCCCCCACCCTGCTCTCATGACTATACCCCTTTCCCACACAAAACCACCATGGTGGGCTTCACAGCTGAACCGATGAGAAGACAGCTGAAATGTTTCAACCCAAGCAAGGCTGCAGGACCGGATGGTGTCAGTACCAGGGTGCTCAAAGCCTGTGCCCCTCAGCTATGTGGAGTACTTCGCCATGTATTCAACCTGAGCCTGAGGCTCCGGAGGGTTCCTGTGCTGTGGAAGACATCCTGCCTCATCCCTGTGCTGAAGACGCCACGCCCCAGTGGCCTCAATGACTACAGAACGGTGGCATTGACCTCCCACATCATGAAGACCCCTGGAGAGACTTGTTCTGTTGCTGCTCCGGCCTATGGTCAGGCCACACTTAGATCCCCTCCAATTCGCCTACCAGCCCCGACTAGGAGTTGAGGATGCCATCGTCTACCTACTGAACCGTGTCTACGCCCACCTGGACAAGCCAGCGAGCACCGTGAGGGTCATGTTTTTTGACTTCTCCAGTGCGTTCAGCACCATTCGCCCTGCTCTGCTGGGGGAGAAGCTGACAGCAATGTAGGTGGATGCTTCCCTGGTATCATGGATTCTTGATTACCTGACTGGCAGACCACAGTATGTGTGCTTGCAACACTGTGCATCCGGCAGAGTGATCAGCAGCACTGGGGCTCCACAGGGGACTGTCTTGTCTCCCATTCTCTTCACTATTTACACCTCAGACTTCAACTACTGCACAGAGTCTTGACATCTTCAGAAGTTTTCTGATGACTCTGCCACAGTTGGATGCATCAGCAACGGAGATGAGGCTAAGTACAGGGCTACGGTAGGAAACTTTGTCACATGGTGTGAGCAGAATTATCTGCAGCTTAATGTGAAAAAGATTAAGGAGCTGGTGGTAGACCTGAGGAGAGCTAAGGTACCGGTGACCCCTGTTTCCCTCCAGGGGGTCAGTGTGGACATGGTGGAGGATTACAAATACCTGGGGATACGAATTGACAATAAACTGGACTGGTCAGAGAACACAGAGGCTGTCTACAGGAAGGGTCAGAGCCGTTTCTAATTCCTGAGGAGACTGAGGTCCTTTAACATCTGCCAGACAATGCTGAGGATGTTCTACGAGTCTGTGGTGGCCAGTGCTATCATGTTTGCTGTTGTGTGCTGAGGCAGCAGGCTGAGGGTAGCAGACACCAACAGAATCAACAAACTCATTCGTAAGGCCAGTGATGTTGTGGGGATGGAACTGGACTCTCTGACAGTGGTGTCTGAAAAGAGGATGCTGTCTATGTTGCATGCCATCTTGGTCAATGTCTCCCATCCACTACATAATGTACCGGGTGGGCACAGGAGTACATTCAGCCAGAGACTCATTCCACCAAGATGCAACACAGAGCGTCATAGGAAGTCATTCCTGCCTGTGGCCATCAAATTTTACAACTCCTCCCTTGGAGGGTCAGACACCCTGAGCCAATAGGCTGGTCCTGGACTTATTTCATAATTTACTGGCATAATTTACATATTACTATTTAACTATTTATGGTTCTATTACTATTATTTATGGTGCAACTGTAACAAAAACCAATTTCCCCCAGGATCAATAAAGTATGACTACGGCTATGAGGCATGACTGCTAGAGACCAGTGATGGGAGATTCTTTCAGAAATTGCCTATTACCACAGAAGTAATATTTGGGTAAAGAGAAAACTCTGAAAGCATCACTTGTAATAATACCATCAATACTTAAATTTTGAAAACTTGAAGAAAAAGCCTTGAATCAATCTCACTCTCAAAAAGATTTGACATTTTATAGTTTGTGCTCCTGCTGATTTCTTTCATTCACAGCTTCCTTTTGGGTTTATGATATTCCACCTTTCTCTAAAAATTGTCAGTTCTAATTAATTGTAAATAATTCATATTTTGGTCTTGGTTATATATATTTTTCAAGGTTTTATAAATCCTGATAAATTGATATCTGTATAATTTATTCAGGTTCTTTACAATTTATGTGCTTAATTTTCCTCTCTGCTATTCTCCTTCTGTTTTAATGCTTGTTTGGTTTGACAGTAGCATAAGGAGTGAAAGATATTACTTCCCTGAGGAAATGTAGCACCAATCCATTGATTTGCAGAAAAGGACCAATTTTCTAAGTTTGTTATTGGCGGAGGACCTTATCCACGCAGTGAACAGATCAAGAAATTGCAAGTGTACTACGCATAATTTTACATCAATTCCTTTTTATTAGACCACAGACTGTAATGCTGTGATTTTCCAATAAGCACCAACAGTAACAAGTCTGATAGCAGAATCCTTGCAATTTACTCCAATTATTTTTAATTCCATTTTGATATTAACTATGAATTCCTTTTCTACCTCATTAACCTGATAGTTTCATGTGATTTTCTTGTTAATTCCATTTTCAAGTAGGCAATCTAACTGTGATCTGCAGGGCATTTTGGCTGAGAGCAAGTTAAAAGAAAACAATATCTACTCATTAGCAACACAGTTTGTCTTCAATGAAAGGGAAAAGTATCCCCTGACTTTTTCTTTTAATATCTAAGGCTCAGGTTTCCACTAACTCAGTAACACAAGCATAACCATGCCAGACTCATCCAAAAATACCAGAAAAGATCATTTAATTCTAAATGAGAGCACTTACCCCTCTTTATCCTTAGCATTTTACACAAGGATTCATAAAGCATTTGATGTTGGTGACAAACCAATAGTCTCTTCTTGGGACCAACTTCAGTTTAACTATGCTATGCTTCCCTAATTTATTCTTAGCAACCATCATGTGAACTGGTTGAATTTCAAACTTTCAATGATTTAATCACCATTAATTGCACTGATTATATGAATGAGTATTTAGCAATTTAGCTTTCATTACTTGCACTTGGTGAAAATTCATTATTAGGATTCATTTTAATGACCACACACACACACCCACCCACCCACCCACCCACCCCCCCGGAATTTTTACAATTCCAGTTGTTCTTTGGCAGATCAAGAAACTAAAGCAGATAACCAAGCAACTACTTTTCACATACAATCTTATTCTCAACCTCTTTTGCAATAGTGAGAAGTTACCTTTATCCACCAAATGCATGATGCAGATATATTTATTAAGTAACATGCATAATGTTTTGTACACAAAAAAAAGAACTATAGAACTAATACTAAATTGTTTCCTAAGGCAAGAAATTGTTCATATCAATGACATGAAGTAAAGAATGAAATGATCTATGCCAGCCCCAACATTTCTAAGAAATGATTCACCCCCATCATTACGTGGTGTGTCAGATGGATCATGGCCTCAAGACCATGATTGTTCTTGGCAACTTTTCTACAGAAGTTGTTTGCCATTGCCTGTTTCTGGGCAACGTCCTTACAAGACGGTGACCTCAGCCATTATCAACACTCTACAGAGATTGTCTGCCTGGCATCAGTGGTCACATAACCAGGACTTCTGATGTGCACCAACTGCTCATACGACTATCCAGCACTTGCTCCCATGGCCCTGATCCCGGGGGTGGGGGGGGGGGTGTGGTTAAGCAGGTACTACACCTTGCCAAAGGTAGCCTGCAGACCAATAGAGGGAAGGAGCACCTTACAGCTCCTTTGGTAGAGACGCATCTCCACCCCTCCACCTATATGAAGTTGTAAACTAGATACGGAATAAAGTAAAATCACAACTTCGTTTGGGGGTTCTAAGTAAATGGTAGTCAAACTAAGCCAATGAAAAGGCAAATTAATCATTCAACACTGACATCTATGTCAAACCAACTTGTTATCCCCTTCTGAAAATCTTGAAATTTCCTTCTACCATTTGAAGCAGTCCAAATCAGGCTACTCAGTGTGTTATTCTTAAATCACACGCAGAGATTACATTGCCGAAACCTTTTTCCCCCAATTGCAAACAATGGAAGTTGTTATTCAGCCTTTCAAGTTATTATTCACATTTCTTCAATTAGTTTTCATACAACTCACTAAAAGTTATACAAAAACATGAGATACAATACAATGAAACAAAGTCCTCAGACAAACCTTTGCTTTAATGAGTAGTATTATTTGAACAACAGCATCTCACATCAGCTTAGATACATCATGCTTCTTGTGAGAAGTTGAGTTCAAATAATAAAGGTGTACATTCTGACTTTTAGAGCCCTGCAACTAAATATTACCTGGGTGAAAGCTGCAGTCGAAGAATTTAAAAGGACCTTGGCCAAATGGTTTGGCAGTTAGTGTTATTGCCTCATAACTGCAAAGACATGTTTTCAGTCTGATTTGCCTAAGTTTACATATTTTCCTCTTCACCGCATGAGTCTCTCCAAGGTGCTCAAGTTTCCTCCCACATTTCAAAGACATGATTTTTGCTAGTTTATTTGACCTCTGTAAATTACCCAATGGTATGGAAGTGACAGGTAAATCAGAGCTACGTTGGTAGCTTTGTTGGGTTACAATAAAGCAAGTGGGGTTCAGGATTGTTGAGAATGCTCCGTAACTGGTATAGATTACCTGTGCCTCCTTCTAAAGAGATAGGATATGAATTTAAATTTCCTTTCAACAATTTAAATTGACGATCAACCAGGGCTAATCTCCACCATGGAAATTTTACAGCCATAATCACCCACAGTTCTCAACAACTGAGCACCAAAGCCACGAAAACCAAATTCTACCCCAACAGCTTCTTCGTCTACACAGCATTGGCAAACAGTACTCAGTTTAGATCAAGCATTAACTAAGAACTGAACCATCTTTTCTTAGTATTTATTCTTTCTGCTCCCACTGTAGGCATGACCCATAAAATATCTTAGTACTTCATAACATATTGCAGAAATTATATAATTAGGCACATAAAAAGATAGTTAAAAACAACTGGAATGTATATTAGTGAATCATTAATTTGCATGCATATTTTAATTAATATATGATCTTTTAAACGATCTGAAATGAGACAAATTACCTTCTATATACTTAACATACTTTATATACAAGTGCCAATTGTGCTGTGGTTATCTGAGTTCTTAAGATGAAGAAAAGGATTAAGTAGGCTTGCATTAAGATAATTATTCCTCTTCAAACTTTGGTACAATTGCTTTGTTTTCTTAAAGCCACAATGGCTCGTTTTTACCTCAAATCTCCAATCAGCAGGCTCAAGTTCATTGCAATACTTGTTAAGTAGCATAGAGAAGATATGACACAGACAGAATGGTATACAAAGGTGGAAGTCACAAAAAGATGTTGTGAGAAAGGTTATATAGTCATGAGATTGCCCAATTTCTGATCCATACAAATTGATGAGCATGAAAGAGAGCAATGCCAACCAAATTGTTCAATAGTGCAATAAATAAAACTATGGGTGCACAAGCCAGTGAGGGATTTCTCACGTGGCAAACAAAATGCAGTACAATACAGACAACCAATACTTAATGTACAGGTTAAGGACCGAGACATCACTTCAGATCATTGCTCGATGCAGCACAATAGAATTGAGACTGACGAGTAATTTGATTTTCCATGTAGCCTTTTTTCTAAAATATCTTGAAAGTCAATAAATTAGCTTTATTTCTCATAGTCATCAATTCTAAATTATAAGGATAATTATATTAAAATTGTGAATTTCTAAATATGTCAATACTCAGTTGATCAGTTTTCACAGGCTTGGGTTTATTCTGCCCTCTCACCACTAATGCTAATAAAACTTAACAGGACACAACCTGAAGATCACTTACCAATACTTTGATCCCTTGCATCAAACCCAGTAACACTTTTGATGTCACAGGTTGTAGATTGGCCATAATTTCGTTTACCCAAATCTCTCTGGAGACAATAAATCTGTCTGAGCAATTGAGTGCTCGGGTGACCGGAGGATGTCACTAAATTAAATGGAAAGAAATAAGGTGGCTAGATGAATGAAGAATGAATAGAAACAATTTAATTCAGTAAGTAAAAGATATTGCAACAGAGCACCATTTTGTAACTGAGTTACATTATTATAGATGAACAAAATGAACTTCCATTTTATACAAGAAACAACTAACACCAGTTGTTGAATTCTCTGTCTGGACAGTTATGAAGCAAATGAAAGAGCAGAATGTGTTAGGTAGTAAATTTTGAAATCCAACAAACCCGATGTGAATAAGGATCCTACATGTTTGGGCTGTTTCAATCCAGCTTCTTAAAGGCAGAAATTCACAAATTTCATGGGACTTATTTTTCTAAAAATGCAATTGCTTAACAAACTGAATATTGTAACATCTCAGCATCAAATCAGAATCCCAAAATGTGTTACAGGAGCTCATTCAAGATTAGTACTGAAATGAATGAGTCAAATCTTTCACATGCCCAATCTCTCAGCATTCACAACTGCCATATCAATGGTTCCTTAAAGTAACTGCTGGGGACCACTTTCAAAATCCAAGACAACTGCAGTATCATACTAACCCATCAGATTTAAACCATTTTATTTTCCGATGAATTAGGGATATAATATTTTAAAATAATTGTATTATGCAAAAAATGTTATAACAGTTTGATGATATTGACTTGGCCATTGTTTCAAATGTCACAGGCTACTTAATCCTGTAGATATTTCAAAGCATAACATTTTTGATCTGATCAAAACCATTCAGTACTTTATCATAACTTAGGATGTAACAGGCTTGTCTTCTGTCTTGTGGCATAAGCTAAATTTTCATGCTTTTGCACATGCCCATCCAACTTTAACAGAGGTGACAGAACATAGTACTTGGTGAAATGAGGTCAGATCTGAAACACTGAGCTCCTTGTTTTTGCTGCATATAGATAAACTGAATAACAGATATATTCCGTAGAACAACAACTTGGAAAAAAAGTGTTTCCATGGTTTCAAGAAGAGATGGATGAATAAAATAAATTTTCAGCAGAAAAAAATATCACTGGTTTGCAATCTGCATGTTTGCAATAGATGTTATAAGAACAGATCAACATCAGGAGATGGCAGGATTATAAAGAGTTAGTCACATTAACTGCCTCCCCACTCTCTGGTTTCTGCAAGATGAGTGGCATTAAAATTATTGTCTCAGCACATAACGGGCTACATTGTAGGACTCTGAAAAATTGATGGTAGAAATTGCGGAGGCCGTCAAAATTACACTTCAGGTCTCTGAGTATAAATGAGTGCTGAAGGGCTGGAGCATGTCCAATGCTTTATCCATATCAAAACAAAAAATGGACAAATAATTAATCTAGATAACTACATGCTACTTAGCTCAACATCTGCGGCAAGGAAGATTTTAGACTGCTTAACTGGGGATAAAACTGCCACATATTTAAATAAGGAGAAAATAGTTACAGGTACCTAGATCCATAAGAAACAACCAAGGTTTACAAATATCATAGAATTATTTTAGAGAGGTAAAGGACAATAATATATGGGGGCAAAAGGTGAATGCAGATAGTATAGATTTAATACTATATGCAACAGTGTAAGTTTGATTAAAAATTGGCAGGAAAATAGTCAAGTTTCTCAGGCCAGTTAGAAGTAGTTGGTACTGGTAGATCCATGTTAGGGGAGGATACAGCGATTCAATGGGAGAACCACTGGTTTAATGTAGATTGGCATTAAAATTTACAGGCAATATCAAAAAGATATTGTTAATTCCTCTGAAAGCTAAAGGAAGTTGTAAAGTGGGATGCATAAAATGGAATGCTGGTTTAAAATGGCAGTAGAAACTCAAAATTACAGAGGCGATGTATCAAAATGTAAAAGCGGTATCTGAAAGAAAGTAGGCTGAGTAGTGTAAAAGCGCAAGCATACTTGGAAGAACTTGTGAACGAACTATTAATAGCAGCACCTCAGGCTATGGAAAATTAACATAATCCTGGTCTTTATCCGAAGAGATAGATTTCGTTACATGCATTAAATGCAAGATGTAGCAGTTTAAGTGGTTGAATTCATTGCAGAAACAGAGTACAATGCAAATGCTATTACTTAGCAAATTTTGTACATGACTAATAACAACTTTTGACAAAAGCTTAGAGAGAATGAGAAATTTTGAATTACAGCACTCAATACAGTTTTGCGTTCCACCTCCAGAAGGATAATTCACAGTGATGTGACTGAGAAAATGAAAATAAAAGTTGCGTCAAATGTCCTATTTCTATTTGTTTAAACATCCATCACAGTCACAAAAAAAATTACAGTGCGCTATGGACTCATTCGGCCTACCCTATTGGTGCGAGCCCAAAAATAGGGAGCTTTGGGTTACTCCTAGTTACCAGCTCTCAGTCTTTAATTCTGTAGTTACAGTTTTAAAATGAGGATAATGGCTTCTGCCTTCCATCACCATTGTTGCCAGTGAATTCAAGATGACATTAATCCCACTCTAACCTTTCCACCAATTAACTTGAATAGGTCATCTGTTTATTAACCATTTTATCAAAAGTCACATATTCTTCATATCCACATCCCATTCCCATTCTGACATGATCCACATCCCATTCCCATTCTGACATGCTCCACATCCCATTCCCATTCTGACATGTTGCTACACATGCCCTTACACTTCCTCCCTTACCACCATTCAGGGCCCCAAACAGTCCTTCCAGGTGAGGCAACACTTCACCTGTGAGTCGACTGGGGTGATATACTGCATCCGGTGCTCCCGATGTGGCCTTTTATATATTGGCGAGACCCGACGCAGACTGGGAGACCGCTTTGCTGAACATCTACGCTCTGTCCGCCAGAGAAAGTAGGATCTCCCAGTGGCCACACATTTTAATTCCACATCCCATTCCCATTCTGACATGTCTATCCACGGCCTCCTCTACTGTAAAGATGAAGCCACACTCAGGTTGGAGGAACAAAACCTTATATTCCGTCTGGGTAGCCTCCAACCTGATGGCATGAACATCGACTTCTCTAACTTCCGCTAAGGCCCCACCTCCCCCTCGTACCCCATCTGTTACTTATTTTTATACACACATTCTTTCTCTCACTTTCCTTTTTCTCCCTCTGTCCCTCTGAATATACCCCTTGCCCATCCTCTGGGTCCCCCCCCCCCGTCTTTCTTCCTGGACCTCCTGTCCCATGATCCTCTCGTATTCCTTTTGCCTATCACCTGTCCAGCTCTTGGCTCCATCCCTCCCCCTCCTGTCTTCTCCTATCATTTTGGATCTCCCCCTCCCCCTCTAACTTTCAAATCCCTTACTCACTCTTCCTTCAGTTAGTCCTGACGAAGGGTCTCGGCCTGAAACGTCGACTGCACTTCTTCCTAGAGATGCTGCCTGGCCTGCTGCGTTCACCAGCAACTTTTATGTGTGTTCTTCATATCTACTGTACAGGTTAATTTGAAAGGTAAACAAGGGAATTACATGAAAATGGATGATAAGGAGGAGGAAGGAGATTGTCAACACTGTCATCAAAAGAATGTGTTATAAGCACAATAGTGCTGACAGTAATGAGGAAGAAAATAATGATCTGAATTTAACTGATTTCCACAGTCTGTACTATCATTAGTCACAGAGATCAGGAAGAGGCCCTGTTCTAACATAGGCTAAAAGATTCAGTGTTAAAATATGTGCATGATTTGGATCAGATAGACACCTATAAAACCATTTAGTGAAAGTTTGGGCAAAAATATTCAAGTGCATGTGAACATCTAATACCATAATATACAGCATCTTAATAATTGACACACATTGGAGTTGCATTCCATCAGAGTTTATTCAAGACTTTTAAAAACATTGCTGAGCTAATTCTCCTTCCTTTCCAATCCTGATGAAGGGCCTTTGCCTGAAATGTCAACAGTTTACTCCCCCGCCTGACTTGATGAGCTCCTCCAGCATTTTGTGTGTGAGGCTCAACAATCTCAGCATCTGCAGAATCTCCTATGTGTTGAGATAACATATCTTGCACTTTTCCCATCTCGTAGGATTTTTCAAACAACTAGACTGAAGATCCCCCCCCCCGAGACTTATACTATTCACCTATGTATACAATATGTTATTAAGCATTGTTCACCTCTCCAGAATTGGGAGTTAGAAGTCACACGCCAACCACTCACCAAGCTAACCCTTTCTAACATAGCACTAATGAGACTCAGTATGAAATCTTCACTCTAATTGGTTGAAAGTCCCAGTGCTGTTCACACAAATCCCAGGTTCTTCAGAAGCAAAGTTTGTATGGAGTCAGATATCCTGAGACCTAATACTGTTCAAATGGCAATGAATCAGAAGCATTTGTAAGTGTAACGAATGAAAAGTACTCTTCATCCATTATTGTCAAAATCCAGGCCAATAATATGAATGTGGTGACATTCATCTACAAAGATCATACCTTTTGTGTTTTTTTTTTCCTGTCAGTCTCTTTGATCTCATTGACAGTGTCACTTTCACTGCTGCACACTTCTATCAATACTTCAACCTAATAGGAATTAAATTAATAAGGATATTATTTTGAGTAATTGACTAAGCAGATTAATTGCGCCAGAGCAATGCAGTATGCACGAAGGATGTGAATTCGGAGGTGAAAGGTGGTGACAGAGCTAATGTTGTCCAATCCAAATCCTCTGAAAAGAAGTGCGATCAAGAAGGATCAAGGCAATATGTAGACTCAGTGTTCAATTCTATATCAACCATGAATATGAATGAATAGAGATCTTTTGGTTCAGTATACTTGTAGGGTAATGTAATTGGGAGAAATGTACATAATTCATAACCACCAACATTGAGTTGGGGTTCCATTTTAAGAGGCTGGTGTGATGAGATGATATTGTTACGTAAAAAGATTATTGGTGCACTCTGTTATGTAGGTTTTGGAGTTCAATAAAAGGTGTTACGAGTTTTGTTAAACATAAAGCACCTCACTGTTTTATTTGTGGAAACCTTACATACTCATCTGGCTTAAAAGTTTTGTTGAACTCTTCTTTAGAGCTGGGGTACTTACATATTTTTTGGGTGGGGGCATATATTCATTGTCTTTTTCTTTTTCTTTCCACTTCCTTATATTAAATGTGAACAACAAAGATTCCTGTACCAAAGAAGAAGTTTCTACTGAGGAAGATAAAAGTCCTTTGGATATTGCAGGGAGAATAACTTTCTCATGGCAAGCCAAATAACGAACTTCAGTAATCTTAAGAGTTTTAGGCAGTTTATAAGGATTACAAGTTTCTCACTTCAACCAATCTCAGGTATGCCTTAATTTCTTACTCTATTTTACACTTGGAATGCTAATAATATAACTTGCAAAGGACGGAGCTGCACCTCTACCAAAGGAGGTGTGAGGCACTCCTTTCCTCCTCCACCTTGCACTTCATCCTTGGGCAAGGTATAGCACCTGCTTAGCCCCCCGATCAGGGCCACGCAAGGCCATGGGAGCAGGTTGTGGATGGTCACATGAGCAGCCGGTACATATCACAAGTCTTGGTTATACAACCATTGATGCCAGGCAGAGAATCTCTGAAGATTACTGATAATGGCTGGGGTCACCCATCTTGTAAAGACACTGCCTAGAGGTGACAATGGCAAACCACTTCTGTAGAATTTGCCAAGAATGATATTGGTCACAGACCATGATTGTCATGTCATATGAGATGGCACAAAATGTTAATGATGATAACTTGCAAAAATTGCGCCATTGATCTTCACTTTAATTGGTTTGGTGACACCTTCATTTGAAACCTTAAATGATTATTGTGAATTCATTTACCATTCATTTAAAATTGTTTCTATCATCTTTGATATTAAAAATTACAATAAATCTAATGAATTTTGACCATAAATTTACCTAATCCATTCTGTGATGAATGCATTAAAAAATCATGAACCATGCATATGGTTATTAATATCAAGCTGCTTTTGAGTTCTGTACTAAATCTGGCAACACAGTTTAGGTACTAACTCACAGCTCCAGTGGTTTGTGTTCATCTCTGCTGCTGCCTGTGTAGAGTTTGCAGGTCTTCCCTATGACCAAGTAGGTTTCCATGTTCCTCCCACATTCAAAAGGCGAGTAGAGTGGTGGGTAAATTGTCCCTGTTATGTAGAATGAACGGTAGATTCTGAGGGGAGTTCAGGGAAAGGCGGAGCAAATGAAATGGGATTAGTGTATGATTAGAGCAGATAGGGGCTTGATTGTCTGCATAGGCAGAATGCCAGAGTGTCTGTTTCCAGACTGCAATTATTTTTTCAAGCAAAATACAGATTTGTATTCACTTAATTGTTCAATACAGTCTAATTTTCATCCATTGTCTTTAAAGCCAAGGTTATACTGTGAGAAATACCAATTTGGACAAGGATTTCTAGCGTTTCAGATTTTTCAGGAGCAAATGTTTTGCTACATTTAGTTCTCAAAATTTCCATGAAGATTATGAAATCCATTCTTCACTTTTTTTCAAAAATAATTTTAGAAAACAATCAAGCACATGCTGATGACAACTAAATATATTAGGTTTTAGATTGTTGAAAACATACTGATATGTATTGAGAAATTGTGGATATTCCACAAGACCAAAGTGTAGGAACTGTATTTGGACTCTGGTTCTTTGAAGTAGTCTAAATAACAATCATAATCACATGATAAGACATAAGTAAATAATTATTTATTTTATTGATTTGAATATTCCACATTTAATTTACTGAAAAATAGGTGGCACTGTTATCTACAAAACCCCTTTGGGAATTAAGCCCAAAAACAAACTTGATGGCCATCACCTTTTTATGAACTTGTTTATCCTCTTCGAGGCTGTAGACACAACTAGCCATGCTGCAATTTACTGCCCAGTAATTAATAGTTCTTTGAACTTCTGTAATCTGTATATTCAATGTATTTCCAACAGGCAGCTCCTAATGTGAAGGTATTTGGGTAGGGAATTCTGGTTTTGAAAGCCAGTGATGAAGGAACTACAATATGCTTCCAAAGCAGGGTAGTGTTTGACTTGGAGGGCAACTTACAGATTGTGCTGCTCCCATGTGCCTGCTTCCCTTGTCTCTTCTGCAAGCTCTGTCAAAACTGCCTGTCCAACCTCCCGTCGTAGACGACCACTATTCTCTCCAGCAAGACACTGGGAAGATTTAAACCATCATCTTAGAACTTTGTTAGAGACTTACACTTATTACCTGTTCTAGGCACTTCCCAACCATAAATAATTTAAGTGTCTAAAGTTTTCATCAAAACAGCAATGGCAGAAAAATTATATTAAATAATAATAACAACTCGCAGTGAAGTCCTTTGAACAGAAGTATCTGCACATATAATAATGCTTTGTGTGTTTGCCAAGTAAAGTTAACATTAATGAGACTCATTTTAGAACACTTGAAACACAGCATTTCACATCTGAAAACTAAAAGGCACATGAATGTATGCCAAACCTGGAGTGTAGCACCTGCCATTATGTTACTCAATGTACTCCACATACACCTGTCTGGCAATCATCATGAACAGATGTCTGTACAGGCGAATGGCCAGAAAGCTGTCATGTGCGCATCAACATCTGTTCAAGGATACTTGTGGTTGACATGAACAATGCTAATTGTCCATCTAGTGAAACTTAAGTCCTATTAGTCTCAACTTGTCTTAATAACCTATAATAACTTATCCACTTATTATTACCAACCTATGTCCTTCCACTTAGCATATATGTGCCTGCAGGGCAACTAATGCTTGCTCATATACATATGAAAAACACAATTGCTCTATCAGTCAGCTGTACAGTATTACATTATTGTTGAAGTCCCTAATGACTTTGCTTTATGGCAACAATGAGTTTGGTGTTCCCGCAATTAGATTGCCAATTCAAGCAAAAGTATACATATAATCTAGACTGACATTTCAGTACATTAAATGAAAGGGCACAAGGCTAAATCCTTCAATTTGTGAAAACATGATACAGAGCAAGTAAACCACTAAATTTTTTTCGCCTCTGAGATCTAATTAACATGTCAGCGCTGATTGATGTGTGCTAGGGTTGGCAATTCCAAGTCTCAAAAAATCACAAATTTTTGCCTCCACCATCTCTTTCTGCACTAAGTGCCCTTAAAGCAGTTCCCAATAGGGAAGTAGAGGAACTGCATTGGAATGGATTTGTATTCAAGTGGTATGGAGCAGGACTGGAATATATGGATATGGGTACTCTGTATCAACAGAACATCAGATGGGAGTGTATAACCAGGACAAGTAGGATAGTGCTCACAGTCCAAGAGATTTCCTCAGTACTATCCTGGGGAGATGTATATTGGTGTTCACTGCTGAATACTACAACTGTAAATATCCACATGCTTCTTTCTCTCTATCTTGTGTTTTCAGACTGTTGTCCCAGTTAAACAGGAGAGTCATGCAGTCTATCTACTACTTAACAATATAACAATTTTGCAGAGACCACAAGACCAGAAGACACAGGAGCAGAATTAGACCATTCAGCCCATCGAGTCTGCTCCACCATTCCATCATGACTGATTTATATTCCCTCTCAACCCCATTCTCCCAACTTCTCTCCATAACATTTGATACCCTGACTAAACAAGAACCTTCAAACTCCACTTTAAATATACTCAATGACTTGGCATCCACAGCCATCCATGGCAATAAATTCCACAGATTCACCACCAGCTTGCTAAAGAATTTCCTCCTTATCTCTGTTCTCTGTTCTAAATGGACGTCCCTAAATGGACAACCCTCTGAGGTTGTCTGGTCCTAGAATTACTCACTATAGGAAATATCTTTTCCACATCCACTCTATCTAGGCTTTTCAATATTCAATAGGTTTCAATAAGATTCCCCACCCCTCATTCTTCTAAACTCCAGTGAGTACAGGCCCAGAGCCATAAAACACTCGTCATACATCAACCCTTTCATTCCTAGAATCATTCTTGCAAACCTCCTCTGGACCCATTCCAACACAAGCACATTTTTTCTGAGATAAAGGACCCAGAACTGCTCACAATACTCCAAGTGCAGTCTGACCAATGCTGTATAAAGTCCCTGCATTACATCCTTTCTCTTATGTTCTAGTCCTCTCGAAATAAATGCTGATATTGCATTTGCCTTCCTTACCACCAACTCAAGCTGCAAATTAACCTATAGGAAATCCTGCACAAAGACTCCAAAGTCCTTTGCAACTCTGATTTTTGAATTTTCTTCCCGTTTAGAAAATAGTCCACACTGTTTTAGTTTGTAACACAGATTAAAGTCACACCAGGATCATAATTTAAATGTAAATGCTTTGTAAATAAACTATTGCCACTTTAACATATTGTATAAGGATTGTACCTTAACGAAGGCATTACACCCAGTAGTGGCCAAGCATGATAAGCCATTTAGATAATACATAAGCAGACCTAACTGTTTGGGTTATACGTGCTTCTTTATTTGAGATCCACTTACATACACAGAGAGAGGAGTGTGCAAAAATTTCAGGAAACCTGCTCTATAAGTAAGGAGTAAACATGACTGAGTTTTAGATTAAATTCCATCATGGGGGCATTAAAATCAATGCAATTGTATTTCTGCACCACCACCTTTTAGGTAAGGCTTTAAACTCGTACTCTGCCTGTCTGGTCACGTGGGCAAAAATATCCAATTCACAAAAATACAGTAACGGTGATCTGGCCAATGGTTATCCCCAACCAGTTTCACTAAATTATGATTTATCACACTACTTTTGTTAGACATTATTTCACACAGATGTGCCGAGAATCTTTTGATAGGTTCCAGGAACAATATGTTAAAAGCTCTCTCCCTGGTGGCAAGTAAAAAAAACATTAATACAGTTTTTCCTCTTTTACTGATGGCAACAATAGATCTGGAATCAAACTCTTGTTTTCCTTATGCCATCATCATTTATTCCTATTCTGTCCCGTATCTCACCCAGTGCTTCCTTCTCATTAACAGCTTCCTCCCAGGTGTGTATAGGTTTGCTGGAACTTGGAAACATTGGTGAGAAACACCTGGTGCAGTCTTGTTCTGAAAATGCTAGCCAACTGCTCTTCTATGTCTACAATGATAGAAAAAGCAGAAAGATTACAAAGGTTCAAAGGAAACCTTTCAACACAACTTGCATTGCATGATACAGTGAACGACACTTGAGTACTTCTCTGTATGCCCATCTACCAGTGAGAGAGCACAAAAATCAAGAAGAGTATCTGTATCATAGCCTGTTGGATCCACCCACTCATTCCAAGTCTTGTGTATGGTAGCATGCATTCCTTTAATATTCAAGAGCTTATAATTTCTTTAGTATGCCCATTCCTTGTAAATAAGAACGGTTTTGCTTGCCACTGGGGAAATAACATTTATAAGTTGCCAACAGTGTAGTTATTTAAAAGCAGTGTTGCGTTAAAACTGATTTATATACAAAGCATTAGAAGACTTCAGATGCTCAATGTTTGCGACTGTATTTGCAGCTTGAATGTTTGTCCTGCTGGAAGATGCAGCATTGGTAATAAATGAAAGAACAACGAATTTTGAAGAGCTTGTCATAAGTATGGAGCAAGTTAATACAGGGAACGCTTCTTTTGCACATTAATTTCCAAGCAATTTCCACAAAGCAGACAGACTTCTTCCGTAACTGTTCTCAAATTTCACTAGTGGTGTTTATTTCTTGGCCCTGGTTACTCTGTTCCAGTACCCTCTGGGAAGATTGCTGTTGAATGGCAGAGGGATCAGACCAGTACTTGCACTCTGTCAGCTCTGGAGTAGTGAACACTCCAACATTTCCTACATATTTTGTTTCTCAGAACATTATATTTTGCCATGCTTGTTTTATTTTCTTTCAATATCTTTTTGATGAAGTTAAAAATAATTTATTTTATACCATATATTTGAGTTGTCATATCCCTTTAATTATGGAACACAGTCCTGAATTTATATTGAAAGCTTTCGTTTTCTCCCTCATATTTGGGCAGCACCAAATCTAAACCATCCAGTAAGTCCCACTCTAGGCAGAATAAAATTTAACTCTGAAAGAGCTATCTTTTCACTTTGTTTATTAACAATGTTATTATCGTGACTGAAAAGCAACCCTTACATCTGCACTACAAATACCTATAATGTTTTAATGTCTTCCAATTAGGTTGGAAATGCCAAGAGACACCCACTACAAATGGATGCATTATTTCTCTTTCTCTACATTTTAAAAAAAAATGCTTTTAGAAACTTCTTTTCCTAAGTTAACACATGCCAAGAAATTCAATTACAAAGACCCTGGTTCAACGTTATGTGACAAAATAATGATTCCTTTTTTTTTCCTTTCAGGAGTGAAATGTGGTAACAACTATTTGAAGGGTATTTTGTACCATTCTGGTGACTCAAGAAGGAACTTCCGTGGATGTCACCTTTATGATCCTGATTGAATTTCCACATCAGGAAAACACAATGATCTCAGTCCTGTATGACTGCAATGGGACACATTTTTCCCCTAATTACCTTGTCCCCTTTGCCTATTCTTCCCTACTCTGCACCAACACCCAGCCCCTGCCAATCCCCGGTCTCCCTCTTGCCCTTACCAACCATGGCATTACTTAAATCCTCATCCCATAAACTTTATTCCCTCCCCCCCCTCAAAAGGCCTTATTTCAATGGAAAATTAGGCTTGAATAACAGGGCATAAATATGGAATCTTCTCCAATTCAACATTTTCAAAAGTACTGCATAGTAGAGTCACCTATGTTATGTGCTTTAACCTACTTTCAATAGACATAGAAGAAATATTGTTATCAATTCAGTATAACATCTGAGTTGAACATCTTCTATGAAAGCAAATATTGTTTCATGTTCAATCTAAATCTTTACATGTATTGACAACTGAATATATCAAATAACCTATCCAACCTGACTCGAGTCCCAGTGCATTTAAACAAAACTCAATCATACTCTCTCTAAACTCACCCTCTACAAGATAAATAACCTCAGAGCTTAACTTCAGAACTGAAAGCTTTTCGAGCAGACAGCATACAGATTATGTCCTTGTACTATTTTCACAATTTCTCATACACCCTGCCATAAACAGAAATTTAAAAATGAATATAATACTTCATCTGTAGACTTTACAGAGTCTTGCATAATGTATTGCTCCTGGTGTTCTATATAATGGGTCTTAGCTATAAGACCATAAGATACAGGAGCTGAATTAGGCCATTTGGCCCATTGAGGCAGCTCCGCCATTTCATCATGGCTGATCTGTTTTGCCTCTCAGCCCCAAGCTCCTGCCTTCTTCCCGTATCCCTTCATCCCTTGACTAAATCAAGCGTCTATCAGCCTCTGGCTTCACTATACCTAAAGACTTGGTCTCCACAGCTGCCTGCGGCAAGAAATTCCATATAATGTGTTGCTGTATTTCAATGATCTTGTCATGGACTATCCATTGCCATAGATTATCAATATAATGCACATTAAATTTAACCATGTTATTTTAATTGAAAAACAACGATTTTAATAAATCATTGAAAAACTGCATTTGTTCCTATCTCACAACTAGAATTCTAAATAGGTGAAAAAATATTTAAACAATAACCTTCATTTTCTTTTCAATGTCAATGTTTCATTATTTTATTCAGTTCATCGTTTATTTAAAAGTTTACTATCATTTACAAAGTTAAAAACTTGCACAGAGACATATTAATTTTAAAAAAACATATGCTGTCAAGTTTAGTTTAATTTCTCAGTTGAATGAAAATAATGTAAAACATATTTTAGTAATGTTAACAGTGCCATGCCATTTTTTCATTGCTAATACAATCATATTAATAACATTGTTGATTAATCTATCCCATTTACCAGGAGCATGTATGATTTAGTAAGCTTGTTAGTCATTGATTATTCTGATAAACTCCTCTTAAAAAAGATGCAGTAAAAATAAAGTCATTTTGGAAAAAGAATTTCAATGTACTAGCAACGAAAAGTTTCATTTTTCTTAAAATGCTCTATTTGAGAAGAACTATTTTAATTTTGCTTATATTAGACCAGGTTTTCCCAACCTTTTTTATGCCATGGACCCCTGCCATTAACTGAGGGGGGGGTCTTTGGATTAGATGACCATCATCAAAAAATGATGTACTATTGTACATGGGCCATGTTGCATGAAAAAGAATCACTTTTTTTTAAGTAAGGAACTATTAACTGTTGATCGAAGAGGCAGATTCTAAACATACAGTATTCTAAAGAAAAACAGCCATGGATAACACTATCTTACAATGCAAATAATGAATTGTTTGTTCATTACTAAGGTTGGAAAAACTATTGTTGCTGATATTAACCAGAAATCAAGGAGGAAAGGATTAAAAAAGTGTCCAAGAGATATATGGTACTGCAGATATATGATACTCAGTCCTGTAGAAGAGAATAGGCCTGAAACATTGACAGTTTATTCATTTCCATAGATGTGCCTGACCTGCTGAGTTCCTCCAGCATTTTGTGTGCACTGCGTTGGATTTCCAGCGTCGACAGACTTTCTCATGTTTATGATTTGCAGGTAATTTAGTTGTCATACCGTCCAACAACTTGTATTTGATTCTATCCTCTGATACATGTAAGGAGTTTACACATTTTCCCCATGATCAGATGGGTTTATACTTCATGATCCCTTATCCCAAAAACAGACTGGCTCTTCAGTTAATTGGCTCCCATAAACCACCCCCTATGTAGGTGACTGGTGGGTGAATCAGGAGGTGCTAATGGGCATATGAGAAAGAATAGGTTACAGGGAGAAAAGTGGGGAAATGAGTGAAAGAATTGTTCTGAAAATTGGCATAGGTTCAATGAGCTGAAGTGCTGCTTTATCACATATGAAATGTGAAAGCAGACATAGAAATAATAATGCAATTCATCAAATTATTTTAAAAATCTGTTTGCAAGACATTTCATTCTTAGGGGATTAACACTTTCCAAAAGACACATTTATAGCATGCTCTACTTGAAAACTGCTATGGGCATGATATTTGACAATACAAATTTAAATAATTGTGATACAGGGCCAAGAGGGCAATGCCTAGTCATTACATTGCACGCCTTTTTGCTGCACTGAATTGTGGTTGCGCTTAGCATGAATTTCAATTTGGATCCTCTGCAAAAACAAAAAAACAACAAAATTAGTCAAAAGATATTTGAAACAGTGTTAGAAGTGGTTTACATCCATGAGCAGTCATTAGCCCTGGACCTGCATGACTCCCAGTGAGATCTCAAGAGTTCCGCACATAAAAATATACATTCTGCGGAGTTTTTTGCATAAGGTACCATTTATCAAGAAATCTTCAAATGTTGCAGTGAGCATTTAAGTAATTGGATCAGGGATTTATTCATTCACATGCCAGAATCAACATAATTGAAACTTCAAAGCAGGATGTGCTGGATTTTTATGTATCATTGGGTCCTAAATCTCATTATTGGTGTACTAGGTTGATGGTAAAAATAGGAATGCTGAAAACATTACTAAGTAGACTTGGCAAATACGATCTTGAACGTTTCTTCGTCTGTGCTGATTCTTCTCTACTCAAATGGGATAGGAGGCTGTGGATGTTAAGCAGGGATATGTCTTTCTCCTGCTCCTGCTCCTGCTGTTCTTCTCGTTGTGCCTCATTGCCCTCAGCCTCCAGGTCTCCATTCACCGGTGGCTGTCTTCAATTTGCAAGGTTTTGCAGCATGCAGCACACAGTGTTGACATGCCTGCACCTACATGATTTCTTCTGCAGGACAACACTGAACTGGTATATGGAACTAAATTTCTTCCTGAGGAGGCCAGTGGTATTTCCTTCCACTCTCCTTGTGTGGATATTACTGTATTGCACTCAGCTGCTGTGACTGTAGCACCTATCAGTGTTAATTTGCAAGGAGATCAAGACTAGCTCTCATCACCAAGAATCTATCCCTCCAAGCAGCACTGGCCACTAAAATATCCAGCAGTGCAGCCCCCTTGATAGGAGTGAGTCACACAAGCCTCCCAGATAAATGGTATTCACTGTGAGAGTATTCTCCTCTTGATCCATAAGAAGCTACAGTCTGACAGAGTGGAAACCTTTCCTGTTGGTGAAAAGATCATGGTACTTCATGGAAACACAAGGTGAATGGCTGTCTGCATTCAAGGGATGCCATGAATAGTGGCAAATACTGGTGCTCAAAATGCTACTTTTTCCACAATGAAATTAAAGCAGTTGAAATGATGGTGAGGAATTTGAAGATCAACATGACATTTGCCTCTATGAACAGAGCAGTCCAGCCAGAAGATCGTGACTTAGGGTCATCCTGCAGAACGTCTCCTAACACCAATCTCACTGACACCTCTACTTCCTCACAGGCTCATGAAATTTGGCATGGTCCAATTGATTCTGATCATTTCTATCAACGTACCATAGAAAGCATGGTATGGCAACTGCTCTGCACTTGACTGCAAGGAACTGCAGAGTTGTGGAACACAGCTCAGTGCATCACACACACCAGCTTGCACCCCCCCCCCCCCACAGACCATCTATACTTCTCACTGCCTCAGTAAAGCAGTCACCATAATCAAAGACCCACCCACCCTGACATTCCCTTTTCTCCCCCTCCCATTCAGTAAAAGATATATAAAAGCCTGAAAGCACGTACTACCAGACTCAAAGTCAGTTTCTATATCCCGATGAAGGGTCTTGACCCAAAGTATTGACTGTTTATTCTGCTCCATAGAAGCTACATGATTTGCTGAGTTTCTCCAGCATTTTAAAAATTAAAGATCAATTTTATTTGTCACATGCACAGTGAAACATCCAAGCATGCAGTGGAATGTGTTGTTGCATCAATACAGCATGAGGATGAGCTGGGGCCAGCCCACAAGTGCCACATGCCTCCAGTGCCAATATAGCATGCCCGCAACTTAGTAACCCATATGCCTTTGGATGTGGGAGGAAACTGAAGCACTTGGAGGAAACCCACATAGTCAAGGTGAGAATGTACAAACCTCTTATAAACAAGGGTGGGAATTGAGCCCTTGTCAATTCCCACCTTGAGAACTGGTGCTTAAAGAATTATGCTAGTCGCTATGCCTCTGTGCCACCCTCATTTTGTGTCCATTGATCAAGATTTCGAGCATCTGCAGAATCTCTTGTGTTTTCTGTTTCTATCTGCTGTTATAACACTATTGAACAGTTCTCTGGTCCAATAAGAATGGACAACCTCACGAGCTACCTTATTACGACTTTGCAACTTACTGTCTATCTGCATTGCACTTTCTCTGTAACTAGCTATTCTGAACTCTATATTTGTTACTGCCCTCTCTGTTCCGGGTGATTAGGGAGTGGAAACAAACATTCACATTAATAGTGATGTCTATATTACAGAAGAAGCATACCAGATGGCCACTATGCTATAAACCACCATTAAGTCTACAAAGGCCTCGAGCTTCCTATTATCTATCACTTTATTTCTCCATTCCAGTTTCATTTTGAACTCTGTCTTTGGCCTAGTATGCATTTAACACACCTCAAGCCTTCTCTCCTAGCTGTCTCTGACTTTTCTCAGGAACTTAAACTTTTATCTCTAACTTTTCCCTTTTCAGATGAAACATCAGGAAATGATCTTTCTAGCATATTAAGTATTTTACTTTTAGGGAACACTATCAGTGAGTGTTGTGTTAGCTGTTTTGTTGATAATGTATTTGTAGATGAATATCTGGCAGAGTGAGCAGTCTGAGTGTTAGAACTGTAGGTGAGGCAAAATCATGAATGATCTTATTAATGGGGTTATTGGTCAGCATGATGGAGGTACGCATTGAGCAGTTGCAAAGAACAAAGGTGAAGACGGCAAGCTGCAGCATTCAGTCTTGAACAAAGGATCATTTTGTTGCACCGCATCCACATTTTTGAGGCATTGACCATCATGGCTATCTGACTGACATCTATTTTACATCAGTCAGAACCTAAGCGCAACTGATGCAGAATACTGAGTGATTTGCAGATTGTCTAGCATTCAAAACTTTTTAAAAACCATTCATAACTAAAGATGCATTTCAATAATGACCCCTTCCTGAGTAGAAGTGCAGGACTACATTCATAATTAAATATATCTTTAGCACTTCTATCCAGGAAGGACAGGTTACTGAAATAGTATTATGGTGTTCTTTTCCACAAACCTGCCTGTCCTGGCAGAACCATTGTCTCAGCTTGCTCCTGCCCCACTGAACTCGTTTCTGCATACATCAACACGGTTTTATCCCCCCTTATTCAATCCCATCCTACCTGTGTTCGTGACACTTCTCACGCTCTTAAACTTTTCGATGATTTTAAGTTCCCTGGCTTTATTTTCACCATGGATGTCCAGTCCCTATATACTTCCATCCCCCATCAGGAAGGTCTCAAAGCTCTCCGCTACTTTTTGGATTCCAGACCTAATCAGTTCCCCTCTACTACCACTCTGCTCCGTCTAGCGGAATTATTCCTTACTCTTAATAATTTCTCCTTTGGCTCCTCCCACTTCTTCCAAACTGAAGGTGTAGCTATGGGCACCCGTATGGGTCCTAGCTATGCCTGTCTTTTTGTTGGCTTTGTGGAACAATCTATATTCCACCCCTATTCTGGTATCTGTCCCCCATTTATCCTTCGCTACATCGACGACTGCATTGGCGCTGCTTCCTGCATGCATGCTGACCTCGTTGACTTCATTAACTTTGCCTCCAACTTTCACCCTACCCTCAAGTTTACCTGGTCCATTTCCGACACCTCCCTCCCCTTTCTAGATCTTTCTGTCTCTATCTCTGGAGACAGTTTATCTACTGATGTCTACTATAAGCCTACTGACTCTCACAGCTACCTGGATTATTCCTCTTCTCACCCTGTCTCTTGCAAAAATGCCATCCCCTTCTCGCAATTCTTCCGTCTCCGCTGCATCTGCTCTCAGGATGAGGCTTTTCATTCCAGGACGAGGGAGATGTCCTCCTTTTTTTTTAAAGAAAGGGGCTTCCCTTCCTCCACCATCAACTCTGCTCTCAAATGCATCTCCCCCATTTCAGGCACATCAGCTCTCACTCCATCCTCCCGTCACCCCAATAGGAATAGACTTCCCCTGGTCCTCACCTACCACCCCACCAGCCTCCGGGTCCAACATATTATTCTCTGTAACTTTCGCCACCTCCAACGGGATCCCACCACTAAGCACATCTTTCCCTCCGCCCCCTCCCTCCGCTTTCCGCAGGGATTGCTCCCTACGCGACTCCCTTGTCCATTCGTCCTCCCCATCCCTCCCCACTGATCTCCCACCTGGCACGTATCCTTGTAAGCGGAACAAGTGCTACACATGCCCTTACACTTCCTCCCTTACCACCATTCAGGGCCCCAGACAGTCCTTCCAGGTGAGGCGACACTTCACCTGTGAGTCGGCTGGGGTGATATACTGTGTCCGGTGCTCTCGATGTGGCCTTCTATACATTGGCGAGACCCGACACAAACTGGGAGGTCGTTTTGCTGAACACCTACGCTCTGTCCGCCAGAGAAAGCAGGATCTCCCAGTGGCCACACATTTTAATTCCACATCCCATTCCCATTCTGATATGTCTATCCACGGCCTCCTCTACTGTAAAGATGAAGCCACACTCGGGTTGGAGGAACAACACCTTATATTCCGTCTGGGTAGCCTCCAACCTGATGGCATGAACATTGACTTCTCTAACTTCTGCTAATGCCCCACCCCCCCCCGTACCCCATCCGTTATTTATTTATTTATATACACACATTCTTTCTCTCTCTCTCTCTCTCTCTCTCTCTCCTTTTTCTCCTTCTGTCCCTCTGACTATACCCCTTGCCCATCCTCTGGGCTTTCCCCCACCCCTTTTCCTTCTCCCTGGGCCTCTTGTCCCATGATTCTCTCATATCCCTTTTGCCAATCACCTGTCCAGCTCTTGGCTCCATCCCTCCCCCTCCTGTCTTCTCCTATCATTTTGGATTTCCCCCTCCCCCTCCAACTTTCAAACTCTTACTAGCTCTTCTTTCAGTTAGTCCTGACGAAGGGTCTCGACCCGAAACGTCGACTGTACCTCTTCCTAGAGATGCTGCCTGGCCTGCTGCGTTCACCAGCAAATTTGATGTGCGCTGCTTGAATTTCCAGCATCTGCAGAATTCCTCGTGTTTATGGTGTTCTTTTCATTCATTCTTATTTCCTTACTTATAGGTAAGAGCCTTCAACATGGTTCATGTAATTTTTCCCCACAGTAAAATGCTGATGTAACAATTTTCTAGAATACTCCCATTTGCATTCACAGAAATGCTGAAGTCAACTCATACCAAAAAAATTGCAGCAAAAGTTATGCTGAAACTGGGAAATTGTACACAGTAAAAGTTACTGTGTAAAAGGGGTCCAGAAGGTGAACAGCCTTAAGTTCCTCGGCATAAACATCACCAAGGATCTCATATGGTCTGTACATACCGACTGTGTGGTGAAAAAGGCACAACAGCGCCTCTTTCACCTCAGACGGTTGAGGAAGTTTGGTATGTGCCCCTAAATCCTACAGGGGCACAATTGAGAACATCCTGACTGGCTGCACCACTGCCTGGTATGGGAACTGTACCTCCCTCAATCGCAGGACTCTGCAGAGAGTGGTGCAGACAGCCCAGCGCATCTGTAGATGTGAACTTCCCACTATTCAGGACATTTTCAAAGACAGCTGTGTAAAAAGGGCCAAAGGATCATTGGGGAGCTGAGTCACCCCAACCACAAACTGTTCCAGCTGCTACCATCCCGGAAATGGTACCACAGCATAAAAGCCAGGACTAACAGGCTCTGGGACAGCTTCTTCCACCAGGCCATCAGACTGCTTAACTCATGTTGGCATAACTATATTTCTATGTTATCTTGACCATCCTGTTGCACATACTACTTATTATAAATTTCTATAAATTACACATTGCACATTTATCGGAGACATAACATAAAGATTTCTACTCATGTATGTGAGGGATATAAGTAATAAAGTCAATTCAATTATCAGAATTGATTTGACTGATTGGTTAGAATCAAAAAAAATCTTGTTCCCCCTAGTTAGTTCATCCATCTGAAAAAACACAATAGCTTTAAGTAAGTCCAAAAAAATGAGCAGAGAGATAATGATATTTAATTTTCACACATAATTAAGTTATGTGAGACAGATTCCATCAATAGTACTTTCTGAGAAGAGTGAAGAGAGCTGGACTTTGAACATCCATACTCATGTCATTCTGCAGATGGGCAGTATCTGATAGCTGCTTCACTGTTTGTCACAGAAACTGCACTGTGGCAGACGCAGAAGGCTTTCGTCAAAACTGCCTAATGAATCACTGGCACCAACCTATCTGCCATCAATGGCATAGATACACAAAGTGCAAGAAACATCATGAAGGATCCCACATACCCTACTCATGGACTGTTTATCTCACTCCCATCAGGATGCCATGTAGTATCCACACCAGGACCACCAGACTCAAAAACAGTTACCGTCCTCCGGCAGAAAGACTGATCAATCCTTCCAGAACTACTTTATTATTTCCAGTCAGTCACCTTACGTACAGCCTACCATCACTTCATGTACATACAATCAATGTATACAAACCATCTTATGTATTTATAATTATTGTGCATGTGTTTTTACCATTATTGTTATTTATCTTTTACAATTTTTGTGCTACACCAGATCCAAGGTAACAATTATTTTGCTCTTCTTACACTTTTGTACAGGAAATGACATTAAACAATCTTGAATCTTGAGCTACTGCCAAAGCAATGAATCCTCAAGAAAAAATAAGAGCAATATAACAATAACAAAACTGAAGACTATAAGGTTAAGTATATCACTGGAATAGCAAATGCTCAAATGGAATTGTTCACTTCCAGATGCTTTTTGGAAATAAGACAATGTAAAATTAACAGTCTCAAACTTAATTACCTTTGGCAATCAGTGTCGAGTTTCGTTAAGTTTTATCATTCTCAATGTCCTGCTTGTTGTTAGCACCTTCTCTGAAGGAATTTATTCAAGCAAAAACTATCTATTAGTTACAACTTGAGGGAAAAAATTATTTAGATGCACTTCTAATCTGAAAATAACTGGCAGTTTGAAAAGATGTTCAACAAATAATGCTAGAAAAGCAGTGAAATCTTGCAAGTGTCCAAACCAACATTTATCCCTCAAACAGTACCAAAAGTTGGTATTCATAAGTTGATTATATTTTGATGTCAATTATGCTCCAGTTGTCACTGACATTTTCCAAATCACAACATTGCCTATATTTTTAAAAAGTATTTTGTAATTCCCTTTAGAACATCTTCAACTCATGAAAATTGCAATTTTCTTTCTTTCAATTTCATAGAACTCTGTAAAACAGTAAGAGGCTACTTGCTCCATCAGACTTGTACTGCTTTTTCAAGGAGTCACAGGAAACAAAGATTGATAGAGATATGGACAGTGTGGTGTACAGTCAATGTTACAATGAGCATGTTACACTATGAGAAGTCTTTGACACTCTGTTGGTCGAGGTTGACCATGGATGATACATCTTAGCTGTCTACGTTGTAGGTACAGCGCCATCTGTAGCAATGTGGGAGTGGCAGTCTCGCAATTATGAATGGCCTCAGCTCTGCTAGAGCTGCAGTTTTCCCTTCTATGGGCCCATTTTCCTTCTGCCACCTTCAGGGATTTATCTTCGCCTGTTGATGTCTGTATTAATATTGATGTCCAGCACCTTCATGTCATGCTTGTAGACATCCTTGTAGTGCAGTTGCAAACATCCATCAGTTCTCTCGTCTGAAGCCAGCTCAGCGTATAGGATGTCTTCTGGGAAGCAGCTATCCTGCCTATGGTAGAAGTGGTCCAGCCACCTGAGCAGAGGGTACATGCAAGGGAGACCAGCATGAGAGAGAAACTCGACATTGGATGACCAAGATGCGACGAAGGCTACTTAAGTGGAAGGTTTTGAGCCATCTCTTCTGCTTAGCATGATGTTGTTCAGGTCTTGCTGCCTTACAGCAGAGTGCTGGTAACACAAGTGTTGTGCACTGCCATCTTCGTTTTTGAGTCATAGAAAAGTACAGCACAGAAACAGGCCTTTTGGCCCATCTGATCCATGCCAAACCATTCATAATGCCTATTCCCTATGTATATCATAGCCCTCCATACTGTTACCATCCAATAACCTATCCAAACATCTCAAAAGATGAAATCAACTGAGAGTTTGGAGTTCTCCCAGATCTGAGAGGTCTAATGCAAGGGAAAAGTATGTAATTAATGGCAGGACCCCCAAAAGCATTGACGTGCAGAGTGATCATGGAGTCCAAGTCCACAGCTCACTGAAAGTAGATAGGGTGGTAAAAAAGTTAAATGGCATGCTTGCCATTTAATGTTCTATGTTGATGGCCATTCTTCCCATCATAGTTCTTCAGGCAGACTCCTCAAATCATTCTGCAGTCATACACTGTGTGCTTAAATGACTACATTGCATATTCTCTGCTGTAGCACAATAAATGTTCCAACCATTAATGGCATGAAATCTATTCAGTTGAGTAGAGCTAGGAGCATCCTGTAGCTCCAGAGCAGTTAATGTTTCACCACCCGATCCTGCTCATTTCCAAAGTGTAAGTGACCAGGTAAGAACTGGACCACCCACTAATAAATTGCTCTTTCAATACAAGTGATTGGCATAATGGTTCTCTAGGGACTGAGCTTCATTGAGTTAATAGTTAACATTGGTGCCTAGGAAATGATAAAAAGGCACAAATTAAGACTGCCAGTGTAAAAACATTTGGAGATCGTCTCCAACTGATTATATTTCATTGGCTATTAATATCATTGATATGATTGAGTGTTGCCTGCCATCAGGAAATCTGACACTTAATCCCATCACAACTCCCCAATCTTCTCCAGTAGCAGGAAGAGTGACAGAAAAGACAGAAAAGAAAAGAAAAGACATAAAAGAAAAGTAGACTTGAAATGACAGGATTTCAATAGATACATTTAATGTCAAAGAAATGTATACAATACAGCATATATCCTGAATATTTTTCTTTGCAAACATCCACAAAAACAACGAAGTGCCCCAAAGAATGAATGACAGTTAAATGTTATATTCCCAAAGCTCCTCCAGCTCCCCCCACCCACACAAAAGCAGCAGCAAGGCAACAATGACCCCTCCCCCCCACCAACATCAGCGCCCCCACTGAGCACTCAAGTATGCAGCAAAGTGTCAATAAAGACACAGACTTGAAGTACCCCAAAGATTATTTGTTCACCTGGTATTCAACATAGCACAGGCTCTCTCTCTCTCCCCCTAATACTTCAGTGAATATTTCATTGTTCTCATCTACCTTTTCTGCCTACAGTCACTGAAGTGCCTACTGCTGGATGCAGGAGTCTGTTGTTATATTTCTTTTGAAGACCTCATAGGTAATTTCTAACCGTACCCCCTATATCAACAGCCAATACAGTATTTCTGCTTTTCCACGCCTTTTTAATCTATTCAATACATGTCATTGATTTACTTGTTCATTTATTATTATTTTTAAATTTTATTTATTTTTTTTCTCTGCTAGATTACGTATTGCATTGAACTGCTGCTGCTAAGTTAACAAATTTCATGTCACGTGCCGGTGATAATAAACCTGATTCTGATTATTGATGAATAGCCTCTTTCTCCACACAGGTCTTCACAAACTTCCACAGTATTCCTACAGCAGTGTTCCCTCACCAATGTGCAGTAGGACCTTCATCTTTCCACAGAAATATTTCATTCCCTTGTATTTCAAATTCCAATGGCTTCAACTTCTCCTTTTTAATGACACTTTAAATACCGGAATTGAGATGGCATCATGTGGGTTGTCACTGTGTTTATTGACTCTGATTAGATAAGAAACATGGAACTGAGGTGTAAGTTCATGTAAGCATTAGGTTAAAATAGATAACATATTCCTAGGTTTCTCAAAGGTTTGGTGTAAATTTCTGTGTTTCTCCTGTTTTTGCCCGCCTCTCTCTGCTCTTGCACAATCAATATATAGAACATTGAACAGTACAGCCCAGGAACAGGACCTATGGCCACAATGTTTTACTGAGCTAATGAGGCTAACGATGCCTGACTGAGCTAATTCTTAATGCTTCACATGTCCACATTCCTCCATTCTCTGCATATATAGAATCAAAATCAGGTTTAATATCACTGACAACACACACAATATACTGGAAGAACTCAGCAGGCCAGATAGCATCCATGGAAAAAATGCAGAGTTGACATTTCAGGCCAGGACCCCTCAGCTAGACGGGCCTGAAATGTCAACTGTTCCTTTTTCCATAGATGCTACCTGGCCTGCTGAGTTCCTCCAGCATTTTGTGTGTATTGTGTGGATTTCCAGTGTCTGCAGATTTTTTCCTGTTTGTGATTTGATTAACATCACTGACATACATGTGTCATGAAATTTGTTGTATTGTGGCAGCAGTACAGTGCAATACATTAACAAATACCACAAATTACAATATGAAATAAAGATGATGTGCTTGGTGCAAGGATCACATTGAAGATGGCAGAAGTTTTGAAGAATGATGTGTTGGATCATCTTCAATGGGATCCTATCACTAAACATATTTTTACTTCACCACCCCCACCCCCACTTTCTCCAGTAATCGCATCTTTCATGACTCTCTTGTGCATTCTTTCATCCCCACTAATCTCCCTTCTAGCATGTATCCCTGCAAGCAGAAAAAAAAAGCTACACCTGTCATTCACCTCCTCCCTCACCTCCATTCAGGGCACCAAACAGTCCAGATAAGGCAACACTTCACATACAAATTTGTTGGGGTCATCTACTGTATCTGGTGCTCCCAATATGGCCTCCTCTACATTATTGAGACCCAACATTTATTGGGGGACTACTTTGTCGAGCACCTCTGCTCCATTATGCCCCCACCTTTTTATTTTGGCATCATCCCCCTTCTTTTCCAGTCCTAATGAAACTTCTCAGCCCGAAACTTCAATTCTGTTCATTTCCATAGATGCTGCCTGACCTGCAAATTAAATTCTGGCAGCTGGCCGTGAATACTCTTTCTCCCTGAGCAACACCGCAGAATCTCTTGCGTTTAACTCTTTCTCCTCGTTTGCTTGATTCTCATATGGACTACATCTACAAAGTTTCCCATCTTCCTGTACTGTTTCAGTGACCTTAGTGTTGTACCAGCAAAAAGCAATGCATTGTATAGGTCTCATCTCACCTTGTGCATATAATACGGTCTTCGAAATATCGTAGTTGTTGAGCAACCTATAAAAATGCTGCAGTATAAAATTAGGGCATGATGGTGCATGCAGATGAATTAACATTGAATAATGTCTTTCTATGCATGAAGATCCACTAGATACTATTTGAAATTTCTGCCTATATTTCAGATTTGCTGTATTTCCATTTATTTTCATGTATCAAGTATAGAATGAATTGCAGTGTCTCATAAGCTAATATGTTTTTCACATGCTTGACATACTGCTGTTCCCACAGGAAGAAATTATTTTTGTCAGGAACTCAGAATACACATCTATAACTGATATAATATTTAGAGCCATTACATAATTTATACTTCTAATGCTAGGAATTTTAGTTTTTGAAGGCTTTATGTATTTTTGTAGTCATTGATTATTTAGTCCACAAGAAAATAAAAAAAAGGGGAAAGGAAAAACAAATCAGACTTCAAATACAAAATGCCCTGAATTTGATATTAAACAGAATACCATACTTCAGAAGTCTTATAATATCAGAGAAATGCATATGGAAACTGATACAAAATAACTTAACAGAGAAAGAAACTTACACCTTTAAACAATAGATAAAAATGCCAGGTAGAGCAAGAATAAACCAGAAACAGGTGGAAAATTCAGCAGCGTAATTATTCTGATCACGTGTGTTTCATCAGAAATAAGCTTGTGAAAGATTATTTTCATTTATAACCCTCACTGTAATTTGGTATTTGGAGTAATTATTCTACCTGTACAGCAAGGTACTAACAGGACATTGTTATGATCATGTCTCATCTGACTGGAAAGCTTTCAGTACTCAGTAAGTGACTGTACACTCCTTACTAGTCACGGAAAGACAGGGAGGAAAGCGTGAGCACAAAATCCAGCAGATCATTGGAGCTAAGTTGCGAGTCTTCAAGGTAAATATCAAGCAATTTTGATACCGCAGATTTGAGAGTACAGTGTACAGGAAACGAGAAAAATTATACAATTTCTGGCATCATAAAGAACTTGAGATTTCTATAAATATGACCAGTGAATCAGTCTACGAGCATCACAAATTAAAAGACAATGTACAAATACACCCACTAAAGCCTGAAAGTTATTGTTGATCCTAAAACCAGCAGGAGACCCCAATTTATAGTAGCTAAAGCAATGAAGCTCCATGCAGTTAAACTGATGAACTATTTTAAGGCTTGCTTACAGACAGCTGTAATTGGCACTTTGAAATCCAAAGAATAGTGAGGATGTATATCTAACAAGAATGGATACATGCAATAACTTAATTTTATTAATATTCAACAAAATATATTTATTCATGAGGTACAATATTGCATAAAATACCATTTAAAAACTTATCTAGTGTAGGAAAACACAGATGTTAAAAATTGACAAAGATGTAGATAATCTGAATATACTGTATCTATACTTCGAACGCTGCTT
The DNA here is from genome assembly GCF_030028105.1 of Mobula birostris. NCBI lineage: Eukaryota > Metazoa > Chordata > Chondrichthyes > Myliobatiformes > Myliobatidae > Mobula > Mobula birostris. The sequence continues at coordinate 44,571,721 of NC_092390.1, forward strand.
GGTCTTATAGAATTAAGACTTCCATAGTTTGTTGTTTTTGTTTAATTCCTCTCCGCACGTTATGGAGCGTCAGGCAGCAACTTTGCTGTCACTTTCACATTTGTCTGTTTTTTTACAAGACAAGAGTTGCTAGCTCAACACTCAACCCAGCATGGATGGAAAGCACGCAAGGAGATGGCCGGATTCAAACATAAGACCACTCACCCCAAAGTCCGGTGTGGATGTCAATACAACACCGGCCAGCATCTTCTATTGTGTTATAATATTTACCAGATATACAAGTGATATGAAAAAATATATGTTTACTAAACAGTGTATCTGAAAAATTTGTAGCTAGCACCCATGCCTCCACAAAACTTTTTACAAACTCATGGTTAAGTTCAAAATGAAAGACGGCAAGACTCTGTGCAAATTTCAGCAAAGAATCAAGTTTACAGAAATATTTCAAACTAAAATCATTGCAGACGAATCTTCAAAGTTATTGTTTATGACTATATTTAATAATGGTTAGCAATAACTATCCACAACAACTGATAGTAAATGATATTGGAATTTTGGTCACTGTTGCTTGGTATTTGTCGGGAGACTGAAAGCTAGTCCTAGTTTTTATGAGGCTAACTGAAGAGCAGCATAAATCATGAATTCTTCACTGCTTTTGTTTTGCTTTGCTCATTGATGCACCATGAACTCAGCATTAATTTTGCAGGACATTCTAGCCAATATTTTGCCAGTGATAGAGACAGCATTTATAGTAAGGCTAAAGTTAACATATTAACAACATCAATCCACTAATTAGATTTATCTGCATGACAAATTAGGTGATTAGGATGTAAAATGGAACAAAGCTGCATGACTACAAAATTGATTAAAGTACAGACACCAGAAGACTTTGGTGAATGTCTGATGTATAAGCTGAAGGCAAGCATACAGTGCTGTTATCTGGAAGCCAATATGAGGATCACTAGTGCTTTTGATACATGTATAGATGTGACATACTGTAGGTACATTTTTTCAATTTGCAGAAACATGACAGCTTGGAAGTGAAGGGTGAAAAAGATGAAATTAATGTTTAAAAGGACAAGGACATTCTGGAGAAATGGTCAAGCACATAACAGATCCAATAAGAACAAGTTCAAAGAGAATCAGAGGAGATTCATTGAGATGTTGCTTGGGGTGGGATGTTTCAGTTATGAGGACAGATTAGAAAAGTTGGGCTTTTCTACCATGGAGTGCAGGAGGCAGAGGGGAGACCTAATGATGAAATACAAAAAGACATAGATAGGGTAGATGATATTCAACCTTCCCACATGGCAGAAGTAACTAAGACAAGTGGACATAGATTTAAAGTGAAGTTAGAAGTTTATAGGAGATCAGAGGAAGATTTATTTTCAGCCTGAGTGTTGTCGCAACCTGGACTGGCCTGCCTGAAGAGATGGTGGAAGAAGGTTCACTAACAACATTTAAGAGTTATCTGAATATGTACTTGAATTGCCAAGGCAAAGTAGGCTAAAGACCAAGTGCTGGTGATTGTATGGGTTGCTTATGTACAAAGATTTGAAGATGGCAGAATCTACTAAAAGAGCATTTGATGGGATCATGAAATTTATAGATAGGGACATGGACCACAAACTTCTTTGCTGTTGGAAAGGTATGGTAAACAAGTGGTCTGCAGAAAGCCAAAAGAGGTCTTTATTTAAGGGCCAACTCTGAAAAATCACAGCATGCATAATGCTAATGGTGTTACGAACTATGGAAAACACCTTATATTGTTTATGTAGCAAAAGTGATTTGATTGTGTATACTATGATTAAACAAATCATGGGAGAAAACACACCCTTGTCTAACGCCTCTCTTGATTTTTGTAAACTGACTCACTTCTCCATCTATTCTTACAGCGGCAGTTTGTTCCCAGTACAGATTTCTGATTAGGTGGAGGTCTTTCGAATCTAGATATAGAGTTTCCTGTCATATTTCAAATAACTTACTGTGCTTCACTTTATCAAATGCTTTGGTGTAGTTGATAAAACAAACAAATCTTTTTGCACTTGAATAGCTCGTTCTGATAGTATCCTTAACATCAATATCGCACTTCTTGTACCTTTGTCTTTCACAAAACCACTTTGTTCTTTACCCATTTCAGATTGTATCTTACTTTTAGCTCTTGTCATCAAAATTCTTAGAAGTATCTTGGTGATATGACTCATTAAACTTATGGTCCTATGTAATTCACATTCTATTGCTCCAGGTTTATTAGGAAGAGTGATAAATACTGATTTTTTCATCTCTTCTAGTATTATTCCAGTTTCATAAATGTCATTGATTAAATCAGTAAGTTCTTCAAGTCCATAATCTTCAAGGGCGATAATTTGTTCTATTACTAATTCATCAGGACCTGCTGCCTTTCTTCATCTTATTTATTGCATTACGAACTTCAGATTTTAAAATACTTGGGCCTTCAATGTTCTTCTTCATTTCTGGTTTTTCGCTTCGATCATCTTCAAACAATTCCTAAATATACTCAGTCCATCTGTTCATAATCTCATCTTTTTCCATGATAATGGTACCATCCTTTGCTTTCAAACATTACCAGTGATATTCTTGATTTGTTGATGTAACCTTATTGGATCAGTAATAGGGATCCTTTCTAGTTGCTCATTCCTGGTTTAACCATTCTTCTTTGGCTTTTTGACATAAGCTTTTAACTTTTTTATCTACTTATATTCTATAGGATTTGCTTTCTTCCGTCTCCTTTCTTCCATTAGGTTTTTGATTTCATCCGTCATCCACTTATTCTTTGTGTTTTTTTCTTTTTTAGGAATCATTGACTTTGCTCATTCTACCAAGGCATCTTTTAGAGAGTTGTTTAATGTGTACAGTGAAACAATATTACAAAAAATAAGAGACATCTTGGGAATCAAAGTTGGCGGTGAAAACATCAATAATTTCAGATATGCCGATGACACTGTGTTAATTGCAAGTACGGAGGAAGAACTACAAAACTTAATTGATGTATTTAGAAACATAGAAACATAGAAAATAGGTGCAGGAGTAGGCCATTCGGCCCTTCGAGCCTGCACCACCATTTATTATGATCATGGCTGAACATCAGAACCCTGAACCAGCCTTCCCTCCATACACCCTGATCCCCGTAGCCACAAGGGCCATATCTAACTCTCTCTTAAATATAGCCAATGAACTGGCCTCAACTGTTTCCTGTGGCAGAGAATTCCACAGATTCACCACTGTCTGTGTGAAGAAGTTTTTCCTAATCTCGGTCCTAAAAGGCTTCCCCTTTATCCTCAAACTGTGACCCCTCGCTCTGGACTTCCCCAACATCGGGAACAATCTTCCTGCATCTAGCCTGTCCAATCCCTTTAGGATTTTATACGTTTCAATCAGATCCCCCCTCAATCTTCTAAATTCCAACGAGTACAAGCCCAGTTCATCCAGTCTTTCTTCATATGAAAGTCCTGCCATCCCAGGAATCAATCTGGTGAACCTTCTTTGTACTCCCTCTATGGCAAAGATGTCTTTCCTCAGATTAGGGGACCAAAACTGCACACAATACTCCAGGTGTGGTCTCACCAAGGCCTTGTACAACTGCAGTAGTACCTCCCTGCTCCTGTACTCAAATCCTCTCGCTATAAGTGCCAGCATACCATTCGCCTTTTTCACCGCCTGCTGTACCTGCATGCCCACTTTCAATGACTGGTGTATAATGACACCCAGGTCTCGTTGCACCTCCCCTTTTCCTAATCGGCCACCAGTCAGATAATAATCTGTTTTCCTATTTTTGCCACCAAAGTGGATAACTTCACATTTATCCACATTAAATTGCATCTGCCATGAATTTGCCCACTCACCCAACCTATCCAAGTCACCCTGCATCCTCTTAGCATCCTCCTCACAGCTAACACTGCCGCCCAGCTTCGTGTCATCCGCAAACTTGGAGATGTTGCATTTAATTCCCTCATCCAAGTCAGTAATATATATTGTAAACAACTGGGGTCCCAGCACTGAGCCTTGCGGTACCCCACTAGTCACTGCCTGCCATTCTGAAAAGGTCCCGTTTATTCCCACTCTTTGCTTCCTGTCTGCTAACCAATTCTCTATCCACATCAATACCTTACCCCCAATACCATGTGCTTTAAGTTTGCACACTAATCTCCTGTGTAGGACCTTGTCAAAAGCCTTTTGAAAATCCAAATATACCACATCCACTGGTTCTCCCCTATCCACTCTACTAGTTACATCCTCAAAAAATTCTATGAGATTCGTCAGACATGATTTTCCTTTCACAAATCCATGCTGACTTTGTCCGATGATTTCACCGCTTTCCAAATGTGCTGTTATCACATCTTTGATAACTGACTCCAGCAGTTTCCCCACCACCGACGTTAGGCTAACCGGTCTATAATTCCCCGGTTTCTCTCTCCCTCCTTTTTTAAAAAGTGGGGTTACATTAGCCACCCTCCAATCCTCAGGAACTAGTCCAGAATCTAACCAAGTATTTGTTGAAGAAAGTGCAAAAAATGGGTCTATCTATCAATTGCCAAAAGACAGAATGTATGGTGATATCCAAAAAGAAGGAGCATCCTATCTGCAGGCTGAGAATAAATGGTGAAGACATAAAACAAGTACAGAACTTTTGCTATTTGGGAAGCTGGGTGACATTAGATGGCAGGCGCAACATGGACATCAAAAGAAAAATAGGGATGGCAAAAGACACCTTTATGAGAACGAAGTGTATACTGACCAACACTAAATTAGGCATGACAATCCGCCTCAGAGTACTGAAATGTTACATTTATCCAGTTATGTTATATGGCTCAGAATGTTGGACAATATCTAGTAACATGAGGAAACAAATTGAAACAGCAGAGATGTGGTTTTTGAGGAGTATGCAAAGAATATCATGGATGAAACAAATACCCTGTATATTGAGCAAGCACAAAAAGAGAAATAATGTATGAGATTATGAAAAGGCAACATAACTTCATTGGACATGTGATTAAGAAAGAGGAGTTAGAATGCACGGTAATTATGGGAAAGATTGAAGGGAAGAAAGCAAGAGGAAGACAAAGACAAATGATGACAGAGAGGGCAGCCAGAGAACTGGAAATGAATACCAATGAATTGATCCACTTGACCTGAAACAGGAGTGTGTGGGCTATGGAAGTCAAAGCTCAAACTGGGCATGGCACCTGAAGATGGTGATACTATGATTGTGTCAAATGGTGCCATCATCTTGAGAATTTGGGTGGGGAAGTATTGGTTGGAGGGTTAATTGCTCAAAGATTACATTGAGGACAGTCTGCTGTAGGCAGATTTACAGCTGTGTCATATTCTTTCCATTTTTTGATGATTGACTTAACTGATCAGTGACTTGGACATTTTCTTGTATCCACCTTCTGAAGTGTGCTTTTCATGGAGTTGCTTGGAGTGTTCTTTTGTCTTCATGATGTAGTTTTTGCCAGGATACTGACTCACCAGCAGTTGGACCTTCCAGATATAGGTGCTTTGTTACTAAAATCAATTGAGAACACCTTCATTGCACACAGGTGATCACCATTTAACTAATTATGTGACTTCGAAAACCAATTGGCTACACAATAATGATTTGGTGTGTCATATTAAAGGTCATGAATACTTATACAATCAATTATTTTGAATGTTATATTTGTAATTAATTTAGATCCCATTGTAGAGATCCATTTTCACATTGACACAAAAGAGTCTTTTTCTGTTGATCAGAGTCAAAAAAGTCCAATTAAATCTACAGTGACTCAATGTTGTAAAACGATAAAACATGAAAACTTCCAAGGGGGGTGAATACTTTTTACAGGCACTGTATGTGACATGATTGATGGAGCAGGGAATAGATTGGTTACAGGTTACAATCAGCAGGTTTGGAATCAGTCATGAAAGAGTTGGGGTGTGAGGACTCACGAAATATCCACATCATCCAAGGGCCAGGTAATAAAGAATCATGAAGTGGCATTCAGCAACACGCATTGCTCACAATTTGGAGCTTCAGTAATTGTCTAGGTGCCTGTTAACACATGGAAGGAGCAGATGGAATATTGCAGATTTTATAATGCATGTGCCAATTTCTTCAATAATAATTTTTTCATTGAAATTCAATCATACAACACATATCCTATTTTTTTTAAATTCAAAACTGATCAGTAGTTTGTCTGTGAGCAGCTTGCCTGTTCTCCTGTAATAGTATGAGTTTTCCCACGTCCCTGTCTCTGCACATCACAAAAACAAGGCAATGGGGGAAGTTAGTGGCTACTGTGAGCTAGCCACCATGGACTGGATTGTAGGAAAATCAGGGTGGAGTTAACTGGCTTGTGAAACACAATAGAATGCAGAGAAAATAGGTGAGTGAATGGAATCGCTCCTAGAGCTGGCATGGTCACAATGGGCCTCATTTATCTTGTAAGAAAATATGATAATACACAAGAATATGGTTGCTAAACTTTATAGAGAAACACTGCACCAAAATTTTATCTTGGCAATTATTTGAGTGACCATGACATTACTACATGGCATTGCCAATTTAAAAAAATATTTAATATATAATGTGTGAGTACTAAACAACATTAATAATGAACAGGGTCAGGCTAGTGTTCCTCTGAAATGGCAGAGACTCAAGAAACTTTTTCAATGGCCTAGTTTCAGCAACTTACTACATAAGGAATTTTTAAAAAGCAAATCATAAACATGAGAAAGTCTGCAAGTACTGGAAATCCAAAGCAACACACACAAAATGCTGGAGGAACTCGGCAAGTCAGATGGCATTTATGGAAATGAACACTGTCAACATTATCCTGAAAAGGGGTCTTGACCCAAAATACTGACTATTTATTTATTTCTATAGATGTTGCCTGACCTGCTGAGTTCCTCCAGCATTTTAAATGTGTTGCTTTAAAAAAAGCAAACTTGAAAGGGAAAGTCTATCAGAAGTAAATAATGATAGATGTCTCACTGCAGCAAATATAGCTCATCCTGTTTAACTTAGACAGACGAATTTGATAGCTAACAAAAACGAGCTGCAGGAGGACTTCAGCAGATCATGTAGCATCTATGGAAGTATTGTACCATCCTCATATTGCACCAAGACCCTTCATCTGGGCATGTTCATCATGATAAGATAATGTCCTTAAAGGGCTGCTTCTTGTGATCTTCACAAATACTGATAGATTAAAATTTATAGAAGTCATGCATTTTATATATAAATGAGATAAATCTTTAATGTGGGAGGTTCCAGAAATTCTTTTGTTCACAGAAATGATGACCAGAATTCTAATGCACCTACAATCTTCAAGAGTTACAGCTAATTAGAAAATTACATTTTAACCTTAAATAATTTGCAGAACGTATATAAGATTATTAATGTCAGTTATGATGGTTTCTATGTTGAGGAAAGTACTCCCATTCTTCCATTCTCCAGAATGCAACAAATTTTTTATCTTACTTACTTCCATCATTTCCAATCAGCATATGAATGATAAAACATTTGAAGAACTGATGAAAATCATACTGAGTTCACTCAGAACTCTGCCACAATGAAATCTGATAAAGGATGCATATAATTAAACTATTTGATCAGTACTAACAGACCTGGACAATGTGCTTTTGCGAATGGTTTTTTGATTGGGGACAATGTGAGTAGGTTATATGTTTGAGCACTTGCAGGTGATGTATCCTGGGCTGCTTCTGTTTGTACTGAAAACATTACTGCTGGAACAAATACAACTGCCTGATCATGAGCAACATGTTCAAAAGTTGCCTCACAATAGCCTTCAAAGAAATTATGTCATGACCTGTATATTGAAAGTTTGGCTTCAAACTTAATAATCACATATAAAGTATCTTGAAACTGCTATATCACTTTTGTTTTCCTATTTAACACTTTAAATAAATGATATTTCTTTAGCCAGAGTTTGTGAATCTATGGAATTCATTGCCACAGACAGTGGTGGGATCATAGTCATTGGGTATACTCAAAGCAATAAGGGAATCAAAGGTTCAAGGAAGAAGGCAGGAGAAAGGGCATGACAGAGAAAATAAATCGCCATGATTGAATGGCGGAGCAGACTCGATGGGTCAAATAGCCTAATTCTGCTCCTATATATTGCGGTCTTATAAAATTAGATTTGTATCATGGTGAAAAATGATACAATTACAGATAGTAGTCATAAATAAAACACAAAATCAAGAATTTAATTATTATCTGTCAAATTCTTCACAAGTTTTCCAGTTATTAATTCTTGCATATGAAAAGCAGCACAGACATCAATTTTCCCCATTGAACCTATTCCTCCATTCAGGGTCATAGCTGATGTACCACATGAACTCCGTTTTCCCAAATTCTCCACATTTTTTAAGCCCTCAGTGCCCAAACTATCAACCTAGGTCCTGAATATGATCAAGTCTGAAATTCAACATTTTCTGACTGAAGAATCCCAAAGATTCACAACCTCTGAGGAAAGAATTATTTGCCTCACTCCTAAATTTGTGACACGGGTTCATGAGATAATAGCTCCAAATTTTAGATAGTCTAACCAGAAGAACCAACTTGACAAGGACACTAAAATTAAATTTCAGTAGAAATAACTCATTATTCTAAATGCATGAGAATAATGAAACATGTTGCTCAATCTCCCCCTCATAGTTCTCTCAAAGCAACCTGTCAAGGCCAGTATATTTTTCTATAAGTGTAGACAAAGAGACCATCGAGCTTTAGCCAAGTTTCAAGATTCATATTTATTTATCACATGTACATTGAAATATACAGTGATACGTATCGTTTGTGTTAACAGCCAAGGGTGTGCTGGGGGCAATCACAAGTGTCACCACAGATTCTAGTGCTAACACTGCATATCCACAATGCTTGGCAGAACAACACAGTACACTAGCGACAAAACAATAATAGCAAAACAAATCCCTTTCCTCCTTCACACCCACACAAGTCCTATCAAATTTAAACAACTACAACAAGACATCTTATGCTTATAACTATTATCTCTTTGTAACAAGGTTAAAACACTATTTACCTATTTAGATCTCCATGTTAACTTTCTGTGATTGATAGGCAAGGGCATCCAAATGCTGCTAAATATCAGTATTTATTAATTTGCCATCTGCTTATTTATTTGCAATACAAATTGGATAACTTCACAATTCCCGCATCCAATAATTCAACTAGTCTGGTTAACTATTCACAACCTCTTTCTATCCTTATGCAGAATTTTACCACGAACATTGACATTCAAAGGAGATGCGTGGGGCAAGAGTTTTCCACAGGGACTGGTGGGTGCCTGGTATGGTAGTAGAAGCAGATACATTAGGGATTTTGAAGATATGTTTAGATAGACACATGATATGAGGAAAATGGAAGGATAAGGACATTGCGTAGGTAGATGGGAATAGTAAGTAATTTGATTACTTATTTAATTGGTTCCATAAGATACAGGAACAGAATTAAGCCTTTTGCCCCATTGAGTCTGCTCCGCCATTTCATCATGGCTGATCCAATTTTCCTTTCAGCAGCAATCGGTAAAACATCGTGGGGTGAAGAGCCTGTTCCCATGCTGTACTCTTCTATGTTCTGTCTTCTGTTCCTTTCTCCCTACAGATGTTGCTCGATCCACTAAGTTACTCCAGCAGATTGCTTATTGCTCCAGATTCCAGCATCTGCAGTCTCTTGCATCTTTACATCTAGTTGCTTTACCTACCTCTTTGAGATAGATTATAAATAGCTGAAGCACTGGCTTTACAGCAATCTGCCTACCCAAGATGACCCATTTTTTCTTTCTCCCTGATTCATGTTGCTTAATCAGTTTCCATTCTGGTACGATAACCAAGAGAACCGCAAGCCATAATTAGGGGTAGTCAAAGACCATCTAGCATTCCCAGTCTCCTCCACCATTCATCAAGATAATGGATAATCATTGATAATAACACCAATTTCCTTCATTGACTCATTTTTCTCTTTCTTTACTACACCCTTCTGGTCTGATTCCCTTAACACCCAGGAATCTATTGTTTCTTGGTTTTTAATTATCTTAGCAATAGAGCCCACAGAACCGTAGGGTGGAAAATACCAAATATTTATTGCCAGCTGAGTGAAAATTCTCCTCGGTCCTTAATGGCCTACCACTCTGAGACAGTAACACCCAATACCACTCTGCAAGTTCCAGACTCCTCAGCTGTGTGAATCATCACCTATACATAAAATCAGGCTGAGGCCCAAAAGAATTTTCTAAGTTGACATAATCTCTAATTCTATTAAACTCCAGAGGAATCAGGCCCTGCCTTCTCTAACTCTCCTCATATAGCAAATGTGCTATTCCAGGAACCAGTCTAGTAAATCTTCACTGCACTCTGTCTGTAGCAAATATATCACTTTTTAAGATTAGGTGAGCAAAGCTGTACACAATCTCCACGTGCAATGAGGCTAAAGCTCTACATGATTATTGTAAAATGCCTTTACTCCCAAACGCAATCCTCTTGTAATAAATGCAATATACCATTTGCCTTCCTAACAGGTTGCTGCATGTATCCTAATCTTCACCAATAACTCCTTGTGTGGCATCTCATCAAGTGCTTCCTAAAAATACACTGTAGGTCAAATAAGTAAAACTAATGCATACAATGTCAAAAAAACTGATTTTTCAAAACAATTCTTTTTCGTAAAACAGTAACGAAGCAGTAATCTAATCGTATTAGATTTTCCAACTTCTCTGCCACCACATTATTAGAAACTGTTTACAACATTTTCCTGATTACTCGTGTCAAATAAACAGGCATCTGGTTCTTTGTTTTTTCTCTCTCTACTTTCTTAATCAGAAGGATTTCATTTGCTATGTTCCAATCTAGTATTTTGGTAATCAGTAAGATCAAAAGTATTACATCCACTAATCTCTTCAAGCACCTGTTTAAGCTCCTGGGTAAAGATCCTCAAGTCCTGCGGAACTGTTAACTTCTAATTCCATTATCTTTTCCAGTGAAATAATTCACATACATTAATTATTTCAAGGTTTTATGCTTAATAGATTTTTAGTTCCCTGCAATTTCTAATTAGGTCTTTGTTATTTTTATTATGAACATTCGCTTAATTTCCCTGCCATTACATTTTATCCTATCACCAAGGATCCAATTTACTTTTGCCTATCTCTTCTTTTATGTGTAAAATATATTACAATCTACTTTTGTGTATCTCTTGTTCATTTAATTTATTCCCACATTCTATTCTCTTCCCAAAGATTGATTTCTTGATCTTAATTTCCAATATAATACTTGAATGGTCTATTATAGTTTTGTTCACTTCTATCATTTCAACAATCCATTTAAAAGAAGTGTGCTTCATTGCTTAAGAAAATCCTAAAAAGTAGTCCTGGAAAAAAATGGATGGAAAAAACATTTTTTTGTGCGAAAATATGCTGCTCGCCCTCTTAAATTATAGAGAATAGCATATTACAAATGAACATCCAGCGATAAAACAGAGTCACAACCGAATATAAGCACATGATTCTGTAGATGCTGGAAACCCAAAGCAACACACACAAGATGCTGGAGGAGCTCAGCAAGTCAGGCCACATCTGTGGAAATGTCAATATTTCAGTGAGAGACCCTTCAACAGGTCTAGAGAGGGAGGGGAAAGAAGCCAGAATAAGGAGGTGGGGGAGGGGAAGGAGTATAAACTAGAAGATGATAGGTGGTCAAGTGAGGGGGAAGGTAAAAGTGTGGGGATGAAGTGAGAAACTGGGAGGTGATTGGTGAAAAGGTAAAGAGCTGAAGATGCCCGAAAAGGCCTAAAGGAGAGAATTAGGAAAGCCAGGAGGGACCTTGAAATGTCCCTGGCAAGTAGGATTAAAGAGGATCCCAAATGAATCAAAACATAGATCAAGGGCAAGTGGATAACTAGGAAGTAGGTGGGACCACTTAAGGATGGGGGGAGAGAATATTTACTGGGAAGTGGAGGATGTGGGTGAGAGTCCTTAAAGAGTACTTTTCATTGGTATTTACCATTGACAAGAATGTGGAGGATAGCGAGATCAGTGCTGAGGGTATTAATTGCGAGGGCATTTCAAAGTAAATGGTAGTGGGTGCATGGAATGCACTCACTGCTGACTCGATGCCTTAGCCAGCTTTGTGCTGTATAAATACCCAGAGCCAGTTACGATTCATCCCTATCTGTGACAGAGGGGAAAAGGAGAAATTGGCTGGGCTCTAAGTTGAATTTCACCCTTCCCAGACTAGTGACAAAGTGCTTCACCTTAATAAATATAGATAAGTACATTACTTATCTTCTCAAACTCCAAAAGCAGACTGCTATTTTGATCCCCAATGACATCTACTCCAGGTTATTTGCTGGCCTTACTATACTCATAATAATCTTTGGGATTTTCCTAAATCTTACCTGCCAATGATACTTCATGTCTCATTATTCCCCTACAATTTCTATATTTCTGATCACCCTTGTTTACATTTCCTCCAATACATCGTCACGCACGCATGGACCCATGCACGGACACATAGACACACACGCACAGACTGACACGGATGCAGACATGCCAAAAAAAAATTGGTCAGCCTTTCATTCTTTGTCAAAACCAGTTATTCTGACTAGCAATTTATAGAAACATAGAAACATAGAAAATAGGTGCAGGAGTAGGCCATTCGGCCCTTCGAGCCTGCACCGCCATTTATTATGATCATGGCTGAGACACTAAGAAGCACTGACAATTTAGGTGAACTCCTCCTACTGTTAGTCAATTGATGAACCTCTCTAAATTGGTGAAGCATAACTTTCAAATCAAAGATAAGGCAAGCCATCCACTGGATACATGACCAATCACACAACTATTAACACATTACTCATCTTCAGAATGGGGGAATATTGAAGATTTTTAAGATATAATTACTCTAAGACAGAGTCCTTACATCAACAAATCAATTAAGTTTCATGTCAAAGGAAAGTAGCACTTTTGTTGCTTGTCCCTTTGTCAGAATAGGAAAAGTATAGAAACAAGATACGCTGACAACCTCGTCAAGCAGAGGCAAAGTAAAGCTACAGAACTGGAAGCAGAGCCACCAACTAATCAAACAAAATGTAATTTCAGAGTTACTTTTATTATCACTGACATGTGTCATGAATTTGTTGATTTGCAGCAACAGTACAGTGCAATGCATAAAAAACATTCCCATAAGACACTACAATAATATATAAAAATAGTGCTAAAAGAAAGCCAAATAGTGATGTAGTGTTTTTGGGTTTGTGGACTGTAAAATCTGATGTAATTTTTGAAAATGAAAGAAAGAGGTATATATTTGGCTTCTACTTTTGTCCCAAAATGAACTATTACTTGGAAATGTTTAAAGCTCTGTTTGAAAAGATTATTTTTCCAAGTTGACACCAAGCTGTTGTCCCCATTGAGATCATGGCTTAAGACCTGTTGTCTTTTTAGATTGCAGGGATTATTTTGGGGACAGAGAGGGTACTTAGGATTTAGGGAAAGTGATATGGGATGTTAGATATCAGATTAGGGTTTAGGGACAGGATTGTGGAGGAGTTAGAGGCAAGGCTGCCACTCCGTATTCAATGTCCAGTGACATGGATGAGTGGCAGAGGACATCCACAGTTCAGGTCACCACACCGCGCTCGGAGGCCAATGATGTGGACGTGGGATGAAGGATACCTGTGGTTGACGGGCTGTCCCAGGCCACTGTTTCACGGGATCAGATGTCTGTGCAAGCAGGAGGCACAAAGGCTGGTCAGTGGTTGAGCCCAGAGTTTGAGCCTGGAATTCAGGGACCCATTGTCAGCTCATCCAAAGATCAGAGCCCAGAGGTCAATCGGAAGTCCGGAACTCAAAGCCCAATGGCCAAAGCCTAGAAATTGGAAAATAGAGCAACTGGACACCTGTTTTGGAGTTGAAGGACCGTCTATATGTGTGGGAGGTTGGGAGGGAGTGTGGGAAGGAGGAAAGAGGATTATTTGCTGTTGTTGCTTGTTGTGTTCTGTTTTGTTCTGTCTTGTTCTGCCCAGCATTGTGAGCATAGTACGTTGTGGTGCTGGAATGTGTGGCAATACTTGTGGGCTGCCCCCAGCATATCCCTAGGTTGTTTCGGTTGTTAATGTAAACAACACATTTCTCGGTATGTTTTAATGGTTGTGTGATAAATAAATCTGAACCAAAATGTGAAGCATTCTTACCTCACAAGTTGACTATCAGTTTCGGAGTTAGATAACCTTTGATGTTTCTCAGGAAACTCAATTGATGCAGAAATGTTATCTGACCAATTTACCACAAATCATGTTGGAAGCTAAAATGTTGTAATTATAAACTAACCAGCTCTTATACATAATTTATTGAACTTCTGCAGGTTCTATTTAGGTGAGTAAAAGTCATCATACAAATGGGTTATTTTGGATACTGTCTCCTGTGTAAAGTCATTGGCCACAAAATTTAGCTCCTGGGCTTTCATTGCTTAAGTGCAGCAAATGGTCCCAATATTTATTGTGCATGTATTAGTCATGACAGCTGCTAGTATCTCCATTGTTCTCAGGCATCCAGAGAATGCCTGGATATAGTGATATCAATCAATGTCAATGCAGAACTGATGAAAATACTAACAAACTGGACCTTGGTGATGCAGTTTGCATCACCTTTTGAACTTGCATGGAGTGTGTAGAGTTTAGCAAAGACTCAAACCCCACAACACCCTCATGACTTAGGGATAAATAATTGTTTGTTTAGTTTCTGATTAGTTTGTGCAGTACTAGGTGTTTAAATGCAAATTGGCCATGTTGGATTTTTTGACTATCTGCAAAAAAAAACAAAGATTGAACTGTAATGGATTGGAAGAGATAATGGGAAAGTGAGCGATTCATCTTTACTCCATCAACAGTTTATTAATAAAGCCACAATCAAAAGTAAAACGGATGGAAAGAGGATTAGATACTAGTTTTCTGGCACATTGAGTGGAAGCAAACTTGATATGACAAAGGATTTGGCAATGGCTGCTCTACTTGTGGGATCTCCTCTGGGAAAGCATAAGGCATTGCAGCCACATGTTCCACTTTCGATTTTGATTTTACCTGCTGTAGCTGGAGTTACCCCACATACAGGATATGAAAAAGTGGAATTTGCACAATTCTTCCAGAACTTTCACAATTGCAAGGTGATGGGAACCACTGTAATAGGCTGGAGAATGAAGCAGTTGGTACAAAGGTAGATGCAACATATGGAAAGACTGCGAGGAAAGATAAGCAGTGGATAAGGCATAAATGCAGTCAGTTGAATGGGCTAAAATGTTACATTTAATAAGAGAAGTTTCAGGGACAAAGGTGCTACAGCTCAGCATTTAAAATAATCATTGCTACGGTCCTGATCAAAAAGCTCCAGAACCTGGGCCTCCATACCTCCCTATGCCACTGGATCCTTGACTTCCTAACCAGTAGACCACAATCTGTGCGGATCAGAAGAAACATTTCCGCCTCGCAGGCAATCAACATTGGCGCACCTCAGGGATGTGTGCTCTGTGATCTCTGTATCCATGACAGCATAGCTGGGCTCAGCTCAAATGCCATCTATAAATTTGCTGACAATATAACCATTGTTGGCAGAATTTCAGATGGTGATGAGAGGGCGTACAGGAGTGAGATGTATCAGCTAGTTCTGTGGTGTCGTAGCAACAACCTTGCACTCATTGTCAGTAAGACCAAAGAACTGATTGTGGACTTCAGAGGGGGCAAGATGAGGGAACACACACCAGTCCTCAGAGGGATCAGAAGTGGAAAGAGTGAGCAATTTCAAATTCCTAGGTGTCAATATCTCTGAGGTCCTAACCTGGACCCAACATATTGATGCACCTACAAAGGCGGCATGATAGCGGCTATACTCCATTAGGGGTTTGAGGAGGTTTGGTATGTCACCAAAAACATTCTCAAACTTCTACCGACGCTACTAAGGAGAGCATTCTAACTGGCTGCATCACCATCAGATATTTTATGGCGGGGGTGGTGGTGGGTGCTACAGCACAGAATTGAAGTAAGCCACAGAGAGTTGCAAATTTAATCAGCTCCATCATGAGCGCTAGCCTCCGTAGTAACCAGGACACCTTCAGCGAGTGATGCCTTAAAAACACAGCATCGATCACCCAATGTAAATTGGGAGACCGCTTCGTCGAGCATCTATGCTCCGTCCGCCAGAACAAGCGGGATCTCCCAGTGGCCTCCCATTTTAATTCCACTTCTCATTCCCATTCCGATATGTCCATCCATGGCCTTCTCCAATGTCGGGATAAGGCCACACTTTGGTTGGAGGAACAACACCTTATATTCCGTTTGGGTAGCCTCCAACCTGATAGCTTGAACATCGATTTCTCAAACTTCTAGTAATGCCTCCAATCACCCCTTCATGATTTCCCATCCCCTTATACCTCTCTCATGCTTTTTCCTTGTCCAACCATTGCCTCTCTCTGGTGCTCCTCCACTCGCCCCCCCCCCTTCTTACTTCCTAGGCATTCTGTCTCTTTCACCAATCAACTTCCTAGCTCTTTGCTACATCCCTCCCCCTCCATGTTTCAACTATTGCCTGGCATTTCTCTCTCCTCCTCCCACTTTTCAAATCTACTCCTCAGCTTTTTTTCTCCAGTCCTGCAGAAGGGTTTCAGCCTGAAATGTCAACTATACTTTTTATCCATAGATACAACCTGGCTTGCTGAGTTCCTCCCGCATTTTGTGTGCGTTGCATTGATCATTAAGGATCCCCATCACCCACGTCATGCCTTGCTCTCATTGCTACCATCTGCAAGTATGTCAGAAGCATGAAGGCACACACTCAATGATTCAGGAACAGCTTCTTCCCCTCTGCCATCTGATTTCTAAATGGATATTGAACCCATGAATACTACCTCACTACTTTTTAAATTTCTATTTTTGCACTAATAATTTAACAATATATAGAATCAGAATCAGGTTTAATATCACAGAAATTTGTTGACACATACATATTATATATATATATACACACACATAAACACACATATACACTTCTAATTCTGGTGACCTTAGAGCATGTACCAGAACATGAAACTTCTACATTGTTGCCATTAGAGAGACTTAGCTGTTGTAAGGGCAGGAAATGCTGCTGGATATGTTGGGGTTTAAAAAGGGATAGGGAGGGATGTAAAAGAAGTTGGGGAGTGACTTTGCTAATCAGGGATAGTATCACAGAAGCTGAAAGGAAGGACATCATGGATGATACATCTACTGTGTCAGTGTAGGTGGAAGTCAGAAACAGGGAAGGAGCAATCAGCCTATTTGGAGTTTTCTATAACCCCCCCCCCCCCCACTCAATAACAACAGACATGCTTAAAAGCAGATCAGTAGGTAGATATTATAAAGGTGCAAAAATAACAAGTTTCTTGTAATGGCTAACTTCAACTTGTCTAATATCGACTGGCACGACCATAGTGTAAGAGGTTTAGATGGGGCAAAGGTTGTTGACTGTATCCAGGAAGGGTTCCTGACATAATACAAGTACAGGCTGACCAGAGGAGAGGCCATGCTGGATCTGGCACTAGGCAAAAAATCCAGGCAGGTGACAGATCTCTCAGTGAATGAGAAATTAGGAGATAGTGACCACAACTCCCTGACCTTTAGCATGCCCTTAGACACACATAGGAGCAGACAGTAGAGGAAATTATTTAATTGAGGGAGGGCACATTATGATACTACTGGGCAGAAACTTGAGAGCATAAATTGGGAATGGATATTTTCAGGGATGTGTACAATGGAAATGTAGAGGTTGTTTAGGGAGAACTTGCATGGAGTTCTAGATAAGCTTGTTCCAATGAGGCTGGGGAAGAATGGTAGGGTGGAAGAACAATGGTTGACAAGAGAAGGGGAATATCTAGTCAAGAAGAAGGAGGAAACATATTTAATGTTCAAAAAGCAGAGCTATTGACAGTTACAGGATAGCCAGGAAGGAGATTAAGTAGAGACTTATAGAGCTAGGATGGGTTATGAGAAGGCCTGGCAAGTATGATTAGGGAAAACTGAAAGGTGTTCTATAAGGAATGTGAAGAACAGGAGGATGACTAGAGTGAGGGTAGGACTGATCAGAGATAAAAGAGGATACATGCCTGGAGTGAATGGAGCTTGGAAAAGTCTGGAGTCAGTATTCTTCAGTAAAGAGATGGTGACGAATGTGAGATCAGTGTAGAACAGGCTAATATACTGCGAGTTTAAAGGGTAGTCTAGGGTAGGGGTCCCCAATCTTTTTAATGCCATGGACTAATACCATAAAGCAAGGGGTTGGTGAACCCAGGTTGAGAACTCCTGATCTAGGGGCACGGCAAAACCTTACACTGCCTAAGTTTACTGTTCCACTCACAGGCCACTCCACTCCATGAGAAGGACGGCAGTGGGGCCTACAGGAGCAGCAGAAAAAGTAAGCATGACTATAAGCATCTTATAGCCAGAGTTATGGTCCAGATTGAGCACAATCAAGCCCAGTGATAATGGGAAGAGGTCAAACAGACTAATCCTGCATCACAGTGCTTCCATATATTATGTCTTCCAATTCAACGACGATAATATCCAAATTGTTTCCAAGCACATCCTCAGATATTAAATTGCTTGAACTGGTGTCCATTTATTTATAACCTCAAGGATATTAAATACTAACTGTGATTAAACATTTTAATTGATCAACAATAGTAGTTATACTGAACTAAAATTGGAGTTCAGTTTTGGGAGCAACTCCAATCATTTTAAACCAAAATGTCTCTGATCCCCATTACATTCAAATCTATGTATTGCTTATTAAAATTCAAAGCAATTGTTGCAGATGTTATGACACTTCAATGTTATAATACCATATAACAATTACAACATGGAAACAGGTCATCTCGGCCCTTCTAGTCCATGCCGAGCTCTTACTCTCATCTAGTCCCACCGACCTGCACTCAGCCCATAACCCTCTATTCCTTTCCTGTCCATATAGCTATCTTTCAATATTTGGCCCAGTAAAGGTCATTTTTATATAGTTCAGAGTAAATACTAACATTTCCGCTGTATGGAAGAGCAAGGACTAAATGAATGCTGCACATTGCTGTAATTTCCAAAGCTTAATATGTATTTTTATAGCACCACGAAATTCAAAAGGAAAAGCATTCTGTCACATTTCATTAGTGTTTAAACTGATTGTTGTAAGAATGCAGATGCTCAAAATCTGAAGAAAGGGCTTCCTCTACAAACCTGATATTTATAATCAAGGGAATTCCGTCACTGAACTGGAAAATTTTTAAAGTGTGAATCATTGAAATATTACTGACACATTTTGCAGAGAAATGAAGTTGTGATTTAAATCACAAATGTATGTTATGAAATACAGCACAATAAGGATTGTAGTAAAGAAAGTGCTTTTGCACTTCAGCATCAACACACATTTTGTCAGATGGAAAAAGCATTTCAGAAGGAGTCAGTAGCATACTTGGAAATAAATAATTTAGCTAACAATCCATCCAATGGCAAAATATAGGGACTTAAGATTTCCAATCAAGTCCTTGCTCCAGAAAGTTGAATCTATGATCTGAGGAAACTAGTCTCCAGGATTCCTAAACGTGCAGAAGGCATGATGCAAGAGGTACATAGACTTGATCCTGCCAAATTTAGTGATGTCAACTTATTGGAATAATTATTATACAGTTCACCTTCAATTCCCTGAGATAAAGCCGAACATTAAGTCCTCCCTTCATATTAATGTATTTTGAGGGCAGATAAGATGGACATTTTTTAATGACAGTGTCAGAGTAGATCAACTTACTGGCTTGCATTTCCAATTAAATTTGAGCCATTAACGTAGATGCTACTACAAGTAATAAATCTTCAAAGGTATTCAAGTTTCAGCAATGAACCATGAAAAGCACCTGCATAGCTGATTACTTCTTTGCTATCCGAGCTTTAACATATTTAATAACTAGTCCAAATGTTCATTCATTTAGAGAGAGATTCCCCCACACAAAATCAGAGACAGGTATCATTTAAATGCTTAAGTCCGGTGGCTCAGGCCTATGAAATGCCATAAAATGTACTCATCACTAAAGTTCAAAGTAAAGTAAAAATTATTATCAGAGTACATACATGTCACCACGTACAACCCTGAGATTCTTTTTCCTGCGGGCATACTCAGCAAATCTATAGAATGGTAACTGTAAACAGGATCAATGAAGAACAAACTGTGCAAATTCAAATATAAATAAATAACAATAAATAACAAGAGTATGAAGTAACAAGATAAGGGGTCCTTAAAGTGAGAGAATTGGTTGTGGGGACAGCAGGATTAAGTAGAGGTGCTGTCGTACTTTCTTTACAATTACAGGTCCTCTTCGAGATAGTACCACACAGGAATTTAAAGTTACTGACCCTCTCCACCTCTATTCCTCCAACGAATACTGGCTCATGGACCTCTGGTTTCCCTCTCCTGAAATCTAAAATCAGTTCCTTGGTTTCGCTATGTGGGGAAAAGAGGTGCAGATCCAGAAATGTAACAATAACTGTTTGATGCAAGGATCAGCTGGATAAAGCCTGAGTGACAAACTCCTGGGATTCATCCACATATCTCCTAGACAATCATGCGCTTCCCACTTCTTCTCTCTTTGTCACTTTAAGGTATTCAGCATGTCTAGGAGGCATAACAACCTTCCATGAACACATTTTCCTACAGAAGAATCAGCTCAGAAAACGTTCAAAATTCATGTTATCAGGCTACCTATGCTTTAAACAGAATAAATCTCATTATCTTTCCAAGAAGGACATAACATCAACTGAGCTAGAGAAGCAATTCAGGAGAAGTGTGATGTGGTAAGTCTAGAATGACCTGGTAATTCAGATTCAATTTCCAGTTTATCCTACTTGCTTTTAGAAAAAGTAAACACACTCTCAACAAACATTTATTTTCTAAATATCAATAATCAATATTGCTTATGTTATCAAAACTGAGCAGGAGATACAAAAGAAAGGCTTAAGTGTAAAGCTTGTTTGAAATAGGGTTCTGAAATTGAATTGAAAAATTGAATTTCCAGCTTGAATTTTAAGAGAAGCAATGGAATGAAGAAATCCTCATGGGATCTCAGGATATTTAAAGATGAGGATGACTATTTGGCCCAGTTGACTTCTTCAATCCAAGGAGATTCTAACAGCCACCTCCACTCTATATCTGAATTGTTATTTAACTTTATCAGCATATGTCTGTGTAGTTCTTACTGGCAGAATAGATAAGAGGAGACCATTAGGTTTTATAAGGTATTCAGTGAGATGCCTCAGAAGAGGTTGTTCCTCAATGTTAGGGCCCCTGGTATTATGGGTAACGAATACTTGGAGAATGGTTAACAAACAGAAAAAGAACATTGGAATACTTTAAAATACCACTTTAAAATTGGCAGTTTGTATCCCAAGGATCATTTTTGAACATTTTGTTTACAATCTTTATCATTAACTTAGTTGAGGAGACTCTGTATAGTCTATCCAAGTTTGCTAACAATACAACGCTGAAGAGAAAGTGGTGAGGAGGATGCCTGAATTCTGCAAGAATTATGGGGAAGTTAACTGAATGGGGAGGAAGGTGTTTAAGGGAGTATAATATAGGAAAATGTGTATTCATCCATTGGGATATATTAAAAAAAATAAATATTGGATTCAATGTTCAAAGTAAATAGATGGCATTATATACAACCCTGAGATTCATTTTCATGGAATTTAGGTATCATTATATATAAATGTATAGAAGTTTAGTACAAGGTTTCAACAAAAATTAGGAAACTAATCTGGATAGCAGGGTTGGATGCCTCACTAATAGCTTGCCCTAGTCCAACCATGTAGAAGCCATGTCCAAGAAAGTTCACGAGTGCCACTACTTTCTCAGGAGGCTAAAGAGGTTTGACATGTTCCCTTTGTCCCTCACCAATTTTTAATCAATGCCCAATAGAAACGATCCTGTCCAGAAATGTCAGATCTTTAAATGTCAATCACTGCCTGAAATGGCAAGAAACTGTAGAGTTATGGACATAGCTCAGCATAGATTCCCCTTCATGGACTCAGTCTACATTTCTCACTGCCATGGTAAAGCAGCGAGTATAATCAAAGATCCGCCCACTCTGGATATTTTCTGTTCTCCTCCATCCTATCAGGCAGAAGATACAAAAAGACAAAGCATGGACCATCAGACTCAAGGACACCTTCAACCTCACTATTATAAGACTACTGAACAGACCCCAGTGTAATAAGATGGTCTTCTGACCTCACAATCTACCTCATTTTGGCCTTGCACCTTATTGCCTGACCGCACTGCACTTTCTCTGCAATTGTAATATTTAATTTACATTGTTACTGTTTCCCTTTGAACAACCTCATTGCACTGTTGTAGTTAAATGATCTCTATTGATGGAATTCAAACAAAGTTCTTCACTGTACCAATTTATTTCAGCCTATTTTGCTGAGGTAGTTAGAGACTGAGAAAAAAAAAGAGTTTTTGGAGGAATTATATAGAGCTATATGAAGACCATTTGGAAGAATATGTGCCTTTTTGACCACGTTAGAAAGAGACATTCACTTGCTCCTGAAGGTGTTGCAACAAAGTATTACTAGATTCAGTGATTAGTGGATGTT
Source organism: Mobula birostris (assembly GCF_030028105.1). Classification (NCBI taxonomy): domain Eukaryota; kingdom Metazoa; phylum Chordata; class Chondrichthyes; order Myliobatiformes; family Myliobatidae; genus Mobula; species Mobula birostris. The sequence goes on from NC_092390.1 coordinate 44,594,411, forward strand.
TAGGGATCCATTAATGCTTGAAGTTTAAGGATCGTGGAGGACATATATTCTCCAATATTTCAATGATTGAGAAGGAACCACATTGAAATCTATAAAATCCTTAAAGCCGTTCAGTGTAGATGCTCTGTTTCCATTTTCTGTAGAGTGTAGGGATGGGTACATTCCCTTGAGATAAAGGCTTCCAAACTTAGCCCAACTTTACCCAAAGAGAAATTATTATTTGGAATTCTCCACCTGAGAATAGTTAAGACTAAACTATATAAATACAGGCATCCAGTACAAATATACTGTAACTAGTGCCAAACAAGTGATTTTATTTCCCTCGGGAAGTAGAGCAGCCACAAAATTGGATCAGAGATCAACATTCTGACAACTTAGCAATAACAGCAAGACACAAAGCCTCAGTTTTAAAGAACACCAACCTACCAGATCCAAAGACCATCTGTACTACTCCTATATTTATTTATTTTGTTTAGAGATACACCATAGAATAAGCCCTTCCGGCCCTATTTGGCCTCAGACTATGCTGCCCAGCAACCCCTGATTAAACTCTAGCCTAATCACAGGACAACTTACAATGAACAATTAACCTACTAACCGGAACGTTTTTAGATTGTGGGTGGAAACTAATGCACCTGGAGGATACCCAGACATTCCACAGGGAGGAAGGATGTACAAACTCCTTACGGAGGATGTCGGGATTGAACATACTGTAATAGTGCCCCAAACTGTACTAGTGTCATGCTAACCACTACACTACTGAGGTGCTGTATACTACTACAGTTTCTTATTCTCCCCACATTGCACTCAGTTCCCACTCCCGCCCACCCCTCAGATTCTATCCCTGATCTGTTCATAAGTGATAAAATAGAGTGGCCAATTAATCTACCAACCTGCCTGTCCTTGGGATGTAGAAGGAAACTGGAGTAGCCAATGGTAGTTTATGGGCACAGAGAAAATATATAGACTTTAAGAGAAAGAACTGAAATTCAGGATTGAGCTCAATCTGTCATGTTTTTGAATCAGCAGTCTTACTAGCTGTGTTATACTCAGTTTTGTACTCAAGAAGAGGAATTCCTCACCTTCTCCTCAACACAAGAACAGCAGGGAGCACAAGCACAAAGGTGTTCTCAATCTGCAGCTTCAAGAAAGGTTTATGGAGAAATGGATTGCAGGTGTGTGGTGTTAAGGAATCGATGTATAGATTTAACTGGTTTACCAACACCAAAAGGCTCTCTCTACTAAATAGTGCAAGACCACCACCCAAAGATTGCAATGCATGACTCTTTCATTCTATGGTAATTATAATTCTGTAATCACCATTCCAGATTTCAGGTTCTTAGTGTGCACGACTCTTTCATTCTATGGTAATTATAATTCTGTAATCACCATTCCAGATTTCAGGTTCTTAAGAGAAAAAAAGGTTGCCCCCAATATCAACCAGTCTTCATTAATATGCCAGCAATAGGGAGTGCGGGAAAGTTCTGGGGAGAATCTCGTTCAGTGTATTGAAGGGTGACAGTGTCACCTGTAGCACCAGAATCAGAATCAGGTTTATTATCACCGGCATGTGACGTGAAATTTGTTAATTTAGCAGCAGCAGTTCAATGCAATACATAATATAGAAGAGAAAAAAATAAATAAAATAAAAATAATAATAAGTAAATCAATTACAGTATATGTATATTGAATAGATTTTTAAAATGTGCAAAAAACAGAAATACTGTATATTAAAAAAAGTGAGGTAGTGTCCAAGGCTTCAAAGTCCATTTAGGAATTGGATGGCAGAGGGGAAGAAGCTGTTCCTGAATCACTGAGTGTGTGTCTTCAGGCTTCTGTACCTCCTACCTGTTGGTAACAGTGTGAAAAGGGCATTGCCCTGGGTGCTGGAGGTCCTTAATAATGGAAGCTACCTTTCTGAGACACTGCTCCCTGAAGATGTCCTGGGTACTTTGTAGGCTAGTACCCAAGATGGAACTGACCGGATTTACAACCCTCTGCAGCTTCTTTCGGTCTTGTGCAATAGTGTGGTGAACCATGTATATAAGTTGTAACTGGGTTACCTGTCTGGACATGCCTGGACAAGCCCCTCTGCTGACTGCTCCTGTGGCTCCTCCCACAGACCGCTGAATAAAGGCAATTGTGTCACTGCTCCTGCCTCAGTCCAGGACAGATACTCAGCATGGATGTTGGTCCATTTATTGTTAATAAAAGCCTTTCAGTATTTACTCTACTTCCAGTCTTTTGGAGTAATTGATAGTGCATCCAATAGCACCCCCCCCCCATACTAGACAGTGTGCAGCCTGTCAGAATGCTCTCCATGGTACGTCTGTAGACCATATTGACAGTCAGAGGAGTGGAGGGAAGAATGTGAGCAAGAGGATTGAAAGGGACAGAAAAACTCTTGCATCAAACTTTAACAACCTGTTGAGCTACATTCAATGTTCTGAAAGCTGTCCTAAACCATGGAGTATTAAAAAAATATTAACATCTACTTACAATATGCAAAGTAAATTTATTATCAAAGTTTGTATATGTCACCATATACAACACTGAGATTCATTTTCTTGTGGGCATAACTCAGTAAATCCAAGACACATAACAGATCAATGAAAAACCACACTCAACAGGACAGGCAAACAACCAACGTGCAAAAGACAACAAAATGTGCAAATACAAAAGAAAAAAAATAACAAATAAATATCAAGAATGTGAAATGAAATGCCCTTGAAAATGAGTCCATAGGTTGTGGGAACAGTTCAGTGATGAGGCAAGTGAAGTTCAGCGAAGTTATCATACGGGTTCTAGAGCCTGATGGTTGAGAGGTATTATGTATTCCTGAACCTGGTGGTGTAGGTCCTGAGGCTCCTGTAGCTTCTTCCTGATGGCAGAAACAAGAAGAGCGTGTGTCCCGGATGGTGGGGGTCTTTGATGATGAATGCTGCTTTTCTGCGACAGTGCACAATGTGGATGTGCTCAGTGGTGGCGAGGGATTTACCTCTAATGAACTGGGCTGTATCCAATACCTTGCGTAGGATTTTCCATTCAAGGGCAATGGTGTTTCCATACCAGGTCATAATGCAAACTATCAGTATACTCTCCTTCGCACATCTATAGTAATTTGTCGAAGTTATATATGCAATGCCAAATCTTCACCAACTTCTAAGAAAATAGAAGTGCTGTCATGCTTTATTTGCAATTGCAATTATGTGCTAGACCCTGGACAGATCCTCTGAAATGATAACACTGAAGATTTTAAAGTTGCTGACACTCTACCTCTGATCCCCTGATAAGGAATGGATCATAAAACTTTGGTTTCCTCCCCCGACATTGAGTGAGAGGTAGTTGTTAAATCATTTTGAATTAATAATTAAAAAATCAACATCTTAGAACATACTAAAACAACTGGAAACAAATAAACTTAGTTTTTTAAAAAGTATGAATTAAACTCAATCTCCCCAGCCATTTTCACCTATTGAAATAAATGAAGCAGTTGACCATGGAATAGATCTAACTTCGTAATACCAGGGTATTCCTTCATCTTTGTTCTACCGAGTTGGGCTCAATGTTGTAGAAATCCAACAAAGCATTATCAGCAAAACTGTTACAAAAAGCTGACCACAATGTCACACCTTTGCTATTCATGCATGAAGTTGAGACACTTCAGCAAGAAAATGCCAACAACATGAAGGGAATTGACATCTCTTTTCCACAAAACTGGAGCCAAAGTAATTCTGGTCAAATACATTTCCAATGGTAACCTTTAAAAGCATGATTGTTTTACAAATATAATCTTAAATCAGAGTTACTTAACTTATTTAATAAAGTACATGAAAATGGAAAATAGAATTATCATTCAGTGATCTAGCATAAAGTGTACTTTTGTTTTGCTTTCAAGTAGAAGGGAGAAAATATATTTCATTTCCAGCTAACAGGTTTGTTCATCCTTTAAACTACTTAGGCATCTGTCCTACCAAAATGAAAATTTCTTTCCAAAAGTTGAAGTTTTAAGAGCATATGCTAGTTCATTCCCCCATGACACCAAGCCTAACAAATCATGTTCAGTCCATTGTTCTTTTAAATTTCTTCTACACAGAAAATACACTGCACAATTATCTCCATCTGCTTGAAGCTCACCTCACAAATCACCCAGTCAGTCAAAGGCTCTAAGGTGATTTGTGAAATAATCTACAAACAGATGGAGATATGTATCAATGGTGATATGTATCTCAAAGAAAACAATGAGAATTAAGTGATGGGTAAAGGATATATCTTCTAAGTTATGGGGATGGAGAATTCTAAAGGGCTGTAAACTTATAATTCTAGCAGCAAATCATTGCCACAAAAATCAGAGTTGATAATTTCCCAGCAAGTTTTTCAATAATCTCTATAATGCACTGCTTAATTTCTGATATTCACAATGGGGAGGTTCTGCATATAGCGCACACAGTAGGAAATTTACTCTTACACTTCCCCAGGTGTTTACTTAATAAATTTGACAGCCACTTGTCCAAGTGTCTTGTACTTAAATAGCTGGTAAACAAATAACCAGCTGCCACTAGAAACAAAAGAACATGTCGACTTTCTTCTAAACTGAAGGAAATCAATGAAAGTAGCTAATTCACTAATAAGAATAATTCCATCCACTAATCAGATCATTAAGTGTACTTCTCCAATAAAATCTTGGCCAGGTTTCCTTTTTCCCTAGATTATAACAAAGACACCAAATAACGGAATCAAGCTAAGAGGACACTTCAAACTATCTGATTTCAGGTCCATTTTCACATTTTAACCAGCTGCTAGAAGCACTAGAGAATAGCCTAACAGGCCGGCTGTCTAATTTTCATTATTTCTCCATCTGGAACAACAAACTGACAGTACAACTGGGAACACATAACACATAAAAACTGAAATCACAAACAGGCATTCTATCATGCTACAGAACAACTTTCTGGGATGTTGTCATGATATCCTACTAACTTGACTCATTTGATTTTTTTTACATTTAATATACAAAATATTGATGGAAAAAACTGCACAGAGCAGTAATTTCATGCAAAGCCAATGAAATGTTATAAAAATCTAGTTCAAAATAGAGCAAAATTGTTATGCGTTTAGTTATTATGTGATAAGACCAATATTGTCTACATGCCAATTTGTTAAACTGACATTTATGATAATGCACTCTATTACCAATGACACTATAGAAGATTATCGTCAGGTATAATTTGCAAATACCTGCATTTATTATGATTTTAGAAAATTATTTTTAAAATTCATCTCAGATAATGTACATCATTGACAAGAATGACTCAGAAGGTATTAAGGTATCAATAACTGCTGTCTGCAAAGATATTAGATGTCATTGATAAAAAAGCAAAAGAAGAAAAGGATAGTGAGCATTTACAATTACCTGATAATTTAAGAGTTTTCAATATCAAAATCCGGATGGACTCTTTACACAAAATGTTTACATAGAAAGGCAGTAGAGTGGAAAGATGCCAACAACTCAGTGTGAAATTGGTTCTAAGGTTCAGAATGATGTGGTGAGGAACTTAATAAAGCTTGGTGCAGGCACTGCAAAGGCTCTTTGAGGAAGGATCCCCATTGTCGCATAAAATGTGGATGGAACCCACAAAAACTGTAGGGCCCAATTGCCCAAGGACTGTAATAAATAACATAATGCTAATGTTAGACAATTGGAATAATTAAATGTTATAATTATAGCATAGTAATGAAAACGTTGACTTGAATATTTGGTATTATATACACGCAATATCTTTATAAATAAAATATATTTTGAGAAGGATCTACATGCTAGAAACATGACACATAACAAGAGATAACCAAAAAAAAAGTTGATGGGTTATCAATCTAAAACATTGATTCTGTTTTTCTCTCTCTACAGACTTACAGACTCTGCCTGACCTACTGGGTATCTTCAGTAAGCAATTTTTATTTCGGGTGGTGGGAGGTATGCTTTATTTCAGACAATCCCCAATTTTGTATTATTTTGCTTGCTTGATACCAAGAGCTTTGAGTGCCTTCATTCAAGAAGTGATCATAAAAAAACACATCCCAAATTGTCACACTTCTATTCAGAGATGAGTTTATTTGTCAGAATAAGTTATCTGTAGTTATAGTCAAATTTGTAATATTTCACTCTTCAGGAATAAACAAAATAGGAATCTTTCGTTACTAGAGCCAAACACCTGTCTTATTGGATTTATAAGTTAACAGATTTGTTTTGCTTATTTTGCATTGGTTTTTAATCTTATTATAAAATGTCCATTACTCTTATTCTGCTGAATAACACAATATATCAATGAAAAATATTAAAAGTATTCAAAACCTTGCTTGAGTTAACTTCACAGCTGACCAAATCAACAGGGAACTAGCTGTCATTGGCATGTGAAAATTCAGTCTAAAATTACACATTTATCATCACTTTCAATTTAATTCTGAATTAAGGAACTGATGGGGCAAAGTGTACCAAATGCCAACTTATTCAAAAGCAGCACACGGTTATTGAATGGGACTGTATTTCACTTAGTGCATTTAAGCTAATTAAATGCAAAAATTCCTAGACATTTTTCCAGCCTGGTGAGAAGTGAAGCAGCAAAAGCAATCTAAAAATATATTCACAAATTTTGAAGGGTCATAGATTTAAACTCAAAAGTCAAAATTTAACATCTTTTAAATCTGATATAGACACTTTGAGTTTGGATTCTCACTCTTCTTGTTATGCACAGTAGCAAGAGAAATGATTCCCAATCATTATTTATCCACCTTTGCTCACACCTGTGTAGTGTACCTGCTGCAATCTGGATTTTTAGATTTTTGCACTTCTTGCATCTGTTGTTATTCAACACCATCTGGGTGGTTTTACTCACTCCAATATATCATTTATTTTGAATAAACAAGACAAGGTACATGTACACTGCTGTGTACATACATCTACTGATGCTTCTGGACACTTCCTAAGTGATGTTCCTGGAATCATTGGGTGTTTCGGGTCTTTCAACGTCATACAACCTCCTCCAGGTGACCCAGCCAGGGCTGATCAGACCCCAGCTTGTGTCCAGATGGCTAACTACTTATGACTTCATGGCTCCCCTCTTTTGAGCCACAGCCATCTTGAGACCCTCTCTGCCGCATTGGTGGTACTGCGGATGGCTCTCCTCTTCCTCTCTCCCTCAATGCCCAAATTGCTGAATGCTCTAACTAAGGAATGGGCCGCGAATCCCCTACAACCAACCTCCACTGGGAGACACCTCGCCCTCCATCCAGCCTGCTGACAGTTGCTGACCAGTCCTGCGTACTTGGAGAGTAATATGCATGCAATCTTCAGGAAATTAATTTTGAAGCAATATCATTTTGTGTGTACATACTGACCCAAAACCAACTCTACACTATACAGTATATACTAATATACTGTAACCCTATTTTGTTTTCAGTTTATTTCCTTTTTTTTGGCCTTCAATCACATTTCCCCTTTCACATCTGGGTTAGTCATTATTCTCTGTCCCCCTTGGCATCTGATATGTACAAGATGATATATTAAAAGCTATACAATTGGAACAGATGATAGAAAGCCATAGGGAAGTTATTGATTTAAAAAAAATATCTAAAATTGAATTATAAAACAAAGATGAAGTTCCAAAAAAAAGCAATAGGATACAATTTAAAGTGATTATAATAATTGTAAAAAAAATTAGTAAGGTAATAATTGTAAGGGAAACTAACCTCCAATTCCTTGCACTAAACAGCTTCAGGGAACATCAAATTTTGGTCACACTCTGTTCGATACATTCATATGATCAAAAAAGTTAAGGCACACAAAGTAGCCATTCAATCCTTTGTCTATGCCAACCAAATACAAACTATTTGTAACAACAACTCTGTAGGCTTTTGTGTTAGACAATCCCGGTGCATGCACAGATAATTTATAAGCACACTCAGAGCTTTTTCCCGCATAAACTTTTAAACAAGCTCAAGAACTCCACTGTACTCCTTAATCCCCCATTAATCCTTCTACCATCAACACCAACTCTACATCTTGATGTTACTGATCTTTTGCAAAGACAGAAAGGCCTCCCAGTTCATACTTCCGTAATTCTATCACAATTTTACACAGCACTATTAATCTTCTTTCACCCTTCAAAGTTGAAAGTAAACTTATTATCAAAGTACTTTTACAACCCTGAAAATACAACCAACTGCAAATATAATAATAAACAAACAAACAAAAACTATCAAGAACATGAGATGAAGAACCCTTGAAAGTGAGTCCATCCATAGGTTGTACGTACATTTCAATGATGGGCAAGTGAAACTGAGTGAAGTTATCCCCTTTGGTTCAAGAGCCTGATGGCTGAGGGCTAATAACTTTTCCTGAACCTGATGGTGTGAGTTCTGATGCCCTGAGCTCTGATGGCAGCTGCAAGAAGAGAGCACCAGCTGTGTGGTAGGGGTTCCTGATGATGGATGCTGCTTTCCAGCAACAACACTTCGTGTAGATGTGCTCAGCGGTGGGGAGGACTTTACCTGTGATGGACTGAGACGCATCTACTACTTTTGTAGGATTTTCTATTTAAGGGCATTGGTGTTTCCATACCAGGATGTAATGCAGCCAGTCAATATATTCTGTACCACACATCTAAAAAAGTTTGTCCAAGTTTTAGACGTCATGCTGAATCTCCGCAAACTCCTAAGGAAGTAGAGGTGGTGCTGTGCTTTCTTTACAATTGCCCATACATGCTGGGCCCAGGTCAGGTCCCCTGCAAAGATAACAGAGAGGAATTTAAAAATGCTGATCCTCTCCACCTCTGATCCTCCAATGAGGACTGGCTCATGGGCCTCTGGTTTCCTCCACCTTGTGTCAATAATCAGCTCCTTGGTCTTGCTGACATGGAGGAAGAGGTTGTTGTTATGGCACCATTCAGCCTGATTTTCAATCTCCCTCCGATGTGCTGATTGGGGGTACAACAGCCGTGTCTTCCTCAAACATGAATGTGGCATTGGTCCTGTGCTTAGCCTCACAGTCACACGTGCAAAGTGAGTAGAGCAGTGGGCTAAGCGGCACACCTGAGAGTGTCTTGGACCTCCAGGTAGTCCACAGCTGGGGTGATTGATAAGTTTGTGGCCTATGGTAGAAGGAGATGAGTTTTTCAGCTCTCATTACATGCACGTGCAGTTCAACTCTTTGAGTGAAAATGCAGAAAGTTTGAAGGTAATAACTCATCTCCTTCTACCTTAGGCCACAAACTTATCAATCACCCCTGCTGTGGACCTCTTTCTGGAGGTCCAAGATGCCAACTTCTACAAAGAAGGGATCCATATGCTCCACGACCGCTGGACTGTGTGTAAATGTAGGAAAAATAAACGTGCTAGGTTTTCTAAAATTGACTCCTTCTACCTTAGGCCACAAACTTATCAATCACCCCTCGTATGTATCTATACTAATCCCATTTTCTACCACTAGCTCTGTGAACAGTGGGAAATTATCAAAAGGCAAGCAGGGAATTCTGGGGCCAAGACCCAAGGCCTAGTCACCCCTGCACTTCTTTTCTGCATTTTAACAAAGAAGTAAAAGTGAATTTCTACAGCTCAAGTCACAACCTGTGTTTTCCTGTTGAAGCAAGATGTACGAATTAGACTTTGTGTATTGTTTTCCCAGGGGGCATTTGGGTCCTAATAAAGATGCCCTACATAAAGTTGCTCCATCTTATGCCTCTGAAAAGATTTAACTCCATTTGAGCACACTATATATTAGGTCAGAAGTATTATCAATCAAGCATTCTATGTGACAATACAAATGGGCCAGGTACAGTAATGCATTATGGTCACCTCTTGCTAGATACCCACACTCATACTTATCCTTTACACATACTTGGCTCTCAACATCCTGTGTACCTTAATGTTGCAGCCATTATGTGTGGTGTTGCAAAACGTGATAAGCTGCAACTGTGCTCCAAATGGAAAAAATAAGACCTTGCGCAGTAACCACTTGAGCTGGCAGAAATTATTTTCCACTCCAAGGATTAGAGCTATTGAGAGACTGTTGTAAATCATTCCATGTAAAAGAAATAAATTAATTTAAAACCACGTGTAAATTAAGTAAAACAAATATTAGTGAAATCTAGCACCACTCTAGATGCAAAGCTGAGGAGCCAGACAAGAACCATATATTTGTTCTTTCTCAAACAAGAGAAAATCTGCAGATGCTGAAACTCACTATAATACACACAAAAATGCTGGAGGAACTCAGTAGGCCAGGCAACATCTAAGGAAAAGAGTAAACAGTTGATGTTTTGGGCTCAGACCCTTCATCAGTTCTAATGAAGGTTCTCAGCTGAAAATGTCAACTGTTTACTCTTTTCCATATTTGGCTTTTCTGCTCAGTTTGTCTCAGAATACCTCAGAGTTCAGTGGTGAACCCTGGAGGCCATTTGACTGCCAACACATTCTGTACTTGTGCACTGTCATGTACAGATTCGAAAGCAAAAGAACAGATTGACTCACACACTGGCACCTGCTGATGCTGCTGTATAGAACTATAAGCTAGACATCAACGTGATCCAATGCAATAGTTCAATCTCTCCCTGAAATTAGGGCACCTTTTGTTGCGTATTTAGTATTTCAGTAATATTTGAGAAATATTGGAAATATTTTGTTTGAGTACTTTTGTTGTTTATACAATTCATTACAGGTTATGTGTAAAAGCACATGAATGGCATATGCCAATATGCTACCACGTCAGAAGGCCACACTTCACTAAGGTAAAAATGAATCATTCTCCCAGTCCTTTTCATTCAATTAGTTTTATGTTTTGGAGTTACAAACCATTGCCTTCCTTGCCATAACCGTACAATGTAGCAAGCTACCGTTAAAACGTGATACTGATCTGGGATGGGGGTTGGGGGATGGCGGATGGTGCAGTGATCATCACCGACCCAGGGCAATGCTAGAGGCCACTCTCTCCTATCGCTATTGAGGGTCATGAAAATTACACTCATTTGTTCCCACAAAACGGGCAGGCTCTCAGGACACCGTGCACTAAACATGACATGCAAAAAGATTTCTCCTTTTCTGATTTTTAGACAACCTTCCTGCTGAACAAGACTCTGACTGATAGTTACGAAGCACAGGGAGCAGAAGACTGAAATTGCCTTGAATGTGAAAGCCACCAGCAGAAGAGTGATATTTTTAGGGATTACTGCCAAGTAATATTAGAAATGCTAATAGAAATTCTGGAAATTTGGAAGGCAGTAGGAAGATTTTTTTTTCACACTTATGAAATGTGGATGTTATTGGCAAAAACTTGTATGTTATGGCCCTCTCTTAAGAAAACATGGTAAGCCAGAAATAAATGCAACGGCTGTGATGAAGGTACCTTTACTATAGAATTCTGATCATGGAATATTGATGAACCAGAAATTTATTTCTTATGTTCATAATGCTAAGTAACTTTATGGACAGCATATGCAGTTGATGGCCTCCTTATGCACCTGCTGTTCACCTATCCAAAAGGTATCTTTTCCAAATTGAGGGGATGATCTTAAATAAACAATAGTGAGTGGTGTGCAATTTGTAGTTGACGCAATTGGGGAAAATTATAATTCAGGGTTCTGCTTACAGTGCCATTCAAATGGACTTTGTCCCAGGTTGTGTTGAGTTTCTTGAAGTGCTTTCAAATGGGCAGTAGCTGTTGATGTGTACTTCAGACCACAGCATCAATAGTGATGCTTTGGTAACTACCAGCACAGTGCCCACTGTCAATCATCAGCAAATACTCCTACCTCTAACCTCATGATTGAGTAAAATTTATGGAAGCATCAGCTGAAAATGACTGTGCCTAGAATATTGCCCTGAAGAACTTCTGCAGAGATATTCCAGACCTTATTCCAATAGTATCAAATAACCAGTCTGATGTTATCTGTGTAATTGAAATGATATGGAAAATTGTTGCGCTGTTCACTGAGACTCTGGGAGAGGATGGTACAGGGAGAAGGTACATCTTTGACTACTGGAAGATAGGCTTGGTGGTGAAATGATGTTACAATCTAGTTTGAAAAAGTGGACGAAAGTACAGTAATTATTATACTCATCCTTGCTCTGAGTTGTACTGCCAGACTGCATTACAATTTAGGAATGATAACATGACATGACATACACAGTACCTCTTGGGTCACTTTTCTGTCAAATATGGGCAGCAGGTTCATCAGTTCTATCTGCACCTCTGTTGTTGTACTGGAAAGGTGATGTTCTGAAACCTCCAAGTGGAATGAGCATTTGGATCAATGTTAAATAATGTTCTACTGTAGGAGCCACCTACACACTTTGGATGGGAGGTGGACAACTAGAACTATCTCATTCTGCTGAGGCACAAACTAAAGGTTGTTACAATGGTACATGATTACTTCAAGAGTCACACCTGAGCTAATACTCAGGTTACAAAGGGTAGAATCAGACAGCACTGAGAAAGGGTGGGTCCAGGAAGAATGTACGAACAGAACTAAGATAGTATTGAGTGAACATTTTAAATACATTTTCCACATGTAGCTGAATTCAAAATCTTGGGAACTAAACTTTGACTTGCTTATTATCATAATATCAAATTATAAATCAACATTCTACCAAATTCTAATCATCCATTTGACACAACAGTGCCAACAACAATGATTTACCTGTGTATGTTAATTATTATTTAGCATCCCATTCTTTATTGCTGAATTACAAAAGAAACAAAAAACTTGCATCAGAATACATAAAATCCTATGATAATCCACAAATCTGATTTAGTTTGACAATGAAGCATTTTGAAATACCCCAAGGATATCAAATATACCATAAGAAGCTCCGTTATTCATTCTAGTCTCTTAACTATATAAAGCAATGAGTGAATTTCCAGAAAAAAATATTTTATTATTTGTATTTCTAATGGGGAAAAATATTATTGTAATGCTAATTTCTACGCGAACTGTGCAATCAAGCAAACCAGCATTTCTTTTTAGTGCATTAACTCAATAACAAAACAGTAAACACATTCATTGGTTTTTCAAGTAAAATACACACAAATATAATAAATTAATGGTAAATTGAGTATTCCAATGAACACTCTAAGGATCTTTTTGTCAATTATTTGGTGTGGATGCCCTATTTAGTTCACTGCCTTCTTTCAATTATTTTCTTAACGTTTAATTTATCTTTTTTCTTAAAAGCCATAGACAAAAATATGAAAATAAATTCCTGCATACACTTCTTCTAATCAGGTCTATAATTACTGAATAATAGGCTAGGAAACAATTTATTAATGAACTCCAGATAAGTTTCCGGAGTGATTTCAAAAGCAAGATATCTTGAAACAAAACAAACCACTCGTAATTCTATGCAGAGGGAAAAGGAAATTAAGGACTTTGCTTGCAATACTTGCCATTGACTGTTCAACTCTGAGGCAGTATTTAAATTGCCCAATTATAGTTCTTAATGAAAATTACTGCATTTGATTTAAAATATCTTTCGTAATAAACTCAAAAATGAAATATAAACAATGTAGACTAATAGAGCAGATTATGATATGTGTAGTACAGGGGGGTGAGTTGGAGATATTTCAACACAAAGTCAGAAGAGCATCTGACTTGTTTGCTCCAGATCTGTTGCACATTGTTAACAGAAGGGGAAATCTAATGGGGTGGCTGTGAGTAGGTAACAGAAAATCATGATCCACTGAAAATACAACCAAATGTATTTTCTAATATTGAGAAAAACACTATATGTTGGTGTAAGGATAGACAGAATGCTGAACACTGCATCTTGGAGTAGGAAATCCTCTAAAGCAGGAGTTCCTAACCTGGAGTCCACAGACCCCTCACTTAATGATAGGGGTCCATGCCATAAAAAAGGTTGGGAACTCCTGCTCTAAGGGAAATATGAAGTCATTTAGCAAAATATGGTACTTCAGGAATTCAAAATTAGGGGAACAATTTGCTTTGATTTTTAAGCAGGAAAGTATGGTTAGAAGAGAAAGGAAGGCTCCAGTTATTATGGTCGATAACTGGATTAAGAATAAAGGAGATTAATAACAGGTCCTGCTTTATTAAGTATCAATTTGGCTCTTGGCATTTAAACAGCTCAAAGGTTATTACTAAACCACATAAAAACTGATATGGAGGTAAGACTGCTTGAAGAATAGTGTGAAAAAGAGAGCTTTCATTTAATGAGACACTGCCACCAGTTTTAGAACAGGAAGCAACTGTACCTTGCTTAGATTTCACCTGAACCAGGATGGTGGCCTGCTCCTTCTCCTAATCTCTCACGTGCTTATGCCAATTAAACATTAGGTAGCTGCTGAGAATCTGCTTTCTCTAGCTAGATAATGTACAATCATGACATACAGTCTCAGACTCAACATCAGACATTTAATACCAAGGTAAGATGAAGTTTTCTTACTTAGTAGTATAACTCTTTAGAATTTTTTATCCCAGATAAATGGGCTTGCTCAACCTTTGAGCAAATTCAAAGTAAATTTAAAGAGTCTAAAGCTAAGGGAATTCAAGGAAATGGAGCTTTCAATTAGCCACCAAACTATGATAGGAAAGTCAATTACCCATCATTCTATGTTCACACTGAGTTTAAGTTTAAGGGGCTTAAAAGTGTATAGCTTGCTGGCCATGGAGGAATTACAATATGGAAGAAAACGCCAAATTCAAATGGTTCGAGATCAATGGAATCAGATACACCAATCATCTTTACTCTTGCCATGTGATTGAAGGAGATATGGGCTCCAATTTTTTGAAGCTGCTCAGTGATCTCCATCTTGTGAACTGGTTGATGAACTGATTCTTGTTTAGGGTAATCTAATCAGAGCAATTGCACGTGGACACAGTGCTTTTGCAATGGGCTTGCTAAACCTGAGACCATTCTCAGATAAGCTGTGTATTGTGCAGAATGGCAGGTTTGCAGAAGTGATCTCGTTATCTCAGCAGAAGTGATCTCGTTGTCTGGGTAAACTGTTTGAAGGGAACAAAAGAAGTCACCCGAGGCATGAAGTTGTATACCCTTTGGACTACACCCAATGAGAAGGTATGATAGGTCAGTCAGATAAACCATAGCCAATAACACTGAAATTGCAACATTTGAAATGGTAAGGAATGAAATTAAAAGCAGAGAATTTCGAATACAAGGTAGTGATAACTTCAGAGATTTACCATCACAAGGAAAAACCCCCATGCCGGGGGCTGACAGAAGAAAGGATCGATCATCTGGCTAACAGAGATCCCCTATTTTTGTATAAAAATTGGAAAGGTGGTCCAAGTGAGTATTGGTACAAAGGGAATGATATAATTCATGTTCTAAGTTGCTGGCCTGGGGTTAACATAGTTAGGTTGTCGTTTACACAGAGACAAAAAACTGTGAGCTTCACTTATTTAAGAATTGTGTGGTGAATTTCCTAACCTAGTTCCATTGATGAATTGTCAACAAGCTACTCACATGTTTAAATTCATATCTGATTTTCATATCTTTTCTTGATGAGTGGACTTCATGTTCTTGCAAGTGGACCAATCTGCAGCAAGTTCAGTAAATTGATTCCCAAATAAATGCAAAGGGAAACTAGTAATTTTATGCTGAACCACTGGAGGGGAATCTAACTTCAGCACATAGATGGGAAAATCATCAGTATAGAGCAGCCGTCCCCACCCACCGGGCCACGGACTGGTACTGGGCCACAAAGCACGTGCTACCGGGCCGCGAGGAAACGATATGAGTCAGCCGCACCTTTCCTCATTCCCTGTCACGCACTGTTGAACTTGAACATAGGGTTGCCAACAGTCCCGTATTTGCCGGGACATCCCGTATACTGGGCTAAATTGGTTTGTCCCATACGGGACCGCTCTTGTCCCATATTTCCCCCGCTAAGGTAGAGCGTTCCTATGAAACCTTTCGTGCCGAAATGGTGTAAAGTGAAGAAGCAATTACCATTAACTTACATGGGAAAATTTTTTTCAGCATTCCCAGACCCAAAAAAACCTACCAAATCATACCAAATAACACATAAAACCGAAAATAACACTAACATATAGTAAAAGCAGGAATGATTTGATAAATACATAGCCTATATAAAGTAGAAATAATGTATGTACAGTGTAGTTAGGAAGATGAAGGCAAAACAGATTTGTGGGGGGGAAAATCAGCACGTACGCGCATGCGCACATCACATGCTCAGTCACGCATGTGCACACAGGTGCCCGCCCAAGGCTTCATGGTCATGGTAGTCTTTCCTGGGGTAAAGTGTCTCGGGATTTGACTGCTATTTTTGTCCCTTATTTGGGAGTGAGAAAGTTGGCAACACTAACTGTGAAAGACATGTTAAGGTGAGTTTAGCCCTACTTGAACACCCCCCACCCCAGTCGGCCAGTCCGCAAAAATATTGTCAATATTAAACCGGACCACGGTGCAAAAAAGGTTGGGGACCCCTGGTATAGAGCATCCAACAACTTCAGATGTCCAGTGTTCACAAGTGAATCATGAACTTGCTGCGCCCTTCCCCTGCCATGAGGCGAAAGGACAGCTATTCCTGACATGTTCTGGCCTATTTTCAATAACCTGTTGGATAAATACATACACAAGTGTATGTAATGCAACTATAACAAATGAAATAAAATGAGTTCATCTGAAAAATTACAAAAGAGTTTGAATAACTCAAGAAAAATGAAATCATTTATAGTATATCGAAACCTACCAGCTCAAAGAAAATAAAGATTAAGAGCGAAAAGACAAAAGTGAAAGGAAAACAGAAGTTGGTGTAAAGAGTAATCCCATTATCCCATATGATCAGTGCTGAGCAGAGGCAACAGCCTCACCACATATCTAAACCTAATTGAATTCCAAGCCCGAAATGACATTGATCCATTTTTCCCCACCAGCTTCATCTCAATGCACACTTCTTCAACCAAAACTTTCGTCCCAGGCTTTCTCACATTCCTAGAATTCCTGAATCCTTGGAGCATTCTCACATTCTGTAAGTCAAAGGTTCCCAATGTGGGGTCCATGGACCCCTTGGTTAATGGTAGGTGTTTATCTGCTTGCTTCCTGCGTGTTCGCTCGATTCGGCTATGTGAACTACACTTACAGCAAACAGTCACTTTTGGACATTAACTATCGATGCACCAACATAGTTTTGGACTATCCATTCAACTTCGACCAACTACCTCCGGAGTTAGTAAGGACACCGCGGACCTGCATTCAATTCGCTCCGACCGGAAGGGATCGGCGCTGAGACCATAAACAAAGACGGGGAAGCGCGGAGGTTTGCGTGCTAAGCCAAGGCTAAATCCACACCGGCCAGCGCTACCTAGCATCTTCCTCACCAATGTTCCGTCTCTGACGAACAAGCTGGACGAACTAAGGACTTGGACCCTCACACAAAGGCGGCTTATGGATTGCAACGCCATGTTTTTTTAACGGAGATGTGGCTAAACAGTGATGTCCCAAACAACATGGTGGAACTGGAAGGGCGCACGGTCTTCAGGGCTGACAGAGCTGCAACGGGAACAGGTAAAAGTAGGAGAGGTGGTTTATGCATCTACGTGAATCGATCATGGTGTACTAACGCTACCATTGTTGACACTTATTGCTCTGTTGATCTGGAACACCTGATTATTAAATGCAGATCTTTTTATGAACCTCGAGAGTTCCATGCATCATTACTGTCGCAGTTTATGTTCCACCGGACGCTAACGCTAAAGTAGCCATGAAAGACCTCAGTACTGCTATTAGCAAGCTGCAAACATTGCATCCAGACGGAACGTTTATTGTCACTGGGGACTTTAATCATTGTAACTTACGTACCATGCTTCCAAGATTTTACCAAAATGTATCATGCACCACAAGGGGAAATAAAACCTTAGATCATGTCTACACAAATGTGGCTCACGCTTACAAAGCCACTGCCCTCCCCCACCTGGGACAGTCTGACCAACTTTCACTGTTTCTGCTTCCCAAGTATAGCCCGGTCATTAAACGTGTGAAACCCACAATGAAGACTATTAAGATCTGGCTGGAGAGTGCTGACTCTGCTCTTCAGCACCAATTCCAGCACACAGACTGGAGCACGTTTGCTGCCCATGCCACCACAGACCCTCAGATTAACATTGACTTATATACCAACTCTGTCCTTGAGTACATCAACAAGTGTGTAGATCGAGTGACATCACTAAAACAAATAAAAGTTTTCTCCAATCAGAAACCATGGATGAACAGATAAGTTTGCCTTCTGCTCAAAGCCGGAGATTCAGCCTTCAGGTCTGGAGACTGAGAGGTTTACAGCTCAACCAGGGCCAACCTGAGGAGGGGACTCTTTCAGGCTAAACACATATACAAACAGAGAATCGAGGAGCACTTTAATTCCTCCGACCCCCAGCGTATGTGGCATGGCATACAGGTCATTACAGACTTCAAACCACCTAGTCCTGTGCCCCCTTCCAGCTCTGCTTCCCTCCCTGATAAGCTCAATTTACTTCTATGCTCGCTTTGACCGAGGGAACAAGGAGGTCACCCTCAAAGCCGAACTCCCACCTGGTGAGCTGCCTCTCTCACTTTCCACCTCCGATGTTTGCGCCACCCTGAGCAGGGTGAATATACAGAAGGCAGCTGCTCTGGATGGAATAGCTGGCCGTGTGCTCAGAGTTTGTGCAGGGCAGTTGGCTGGGGTCTTCACGGACATTTTTAATCTGTCCCTGGCCCAGGCAGTTGTCCCCATAAGCTTCAAGTCGCCACCATCGTGCCAGTGCCGCAGCATTCCACTGCCACGGGCCTGAATGACTTCCGCCCAGTTGCACTCACCCCCATCATTGCAAAGTGCTTTGAGAGACTGGTTCTATCACATCTGATATCCTGTCTGCCCACTAGCCTAGACCCCCATCAATTTGCCTATCGCACCAACAGGTCAACAGAGGACATCATCTCCACGGCAATTCACTCTGCCCTAACCCACCTGGACAGCCCCAACTCTTACGTCAGAATGCTGTTCATTGACTTTAGTTCGACATTCAATCATGTGATCCCCTCCAAGCTGATCGTCAAACTTCACCAACTTGATATCAGCTCATCCCTCTGCAACTGGACCTTGGACTTTCTGACTAACAGACCCCAATCAGTTAAGTTAGACAACCTCTCCTTCTCCACTCTCACCCTGAACACCGGCGTGCCTCAAGGCTGTGTGCTGAGCCCTCTTCTGTACTCCCTTTTCACCTATGACTGTGTTCCTGTACATGGTTCTAACCCCATAATCAAATTCGCAGACGACACCACGGTGGTTGGCCTGATCAGAGGGGATGACGAGATGGCCTACAGGGATGAAGTCCAGCACCTGGCCGCGTGGTGTGCCGACAACAGCCTGGCCCTTAACACCCAGAAGACCAAGGAGATCATTGTGGACTGGGCATGCCAGGAGCCACACTCACGTCCCCATCTACATCAACGGAACTGTAGTGGAGCGTGTATCAAGTTTCAAATTCCTTGGTGTCCACATTTCCGGGGATCTCACCTGGTCCCTGAACTCCTCCATCCTGAACAA
This sequence comes from Mobula birostris, assembly GCF_030028105.1. Taxonomy (NCBI): domain Eukaryota; kingdom Metazoa; phylum Chordata; class Chondrichthyes; order Myliobatiformes; family Myliobatidae; genus Mobula; species Mobula birostris. Next base: position 44,613,987 of record NC_092390.1, read on the forward strand.
AAATGCACAACAGCGCCTTTATTTCCTGCGGAGCATCAAGAAAGCTCACCTCTGTCCCAGGATACTGACGGACTTTTACCGCTGTACAATTGAGAGCATACTCACCAACTGCATCTCAGTGTGGTATGGCAATTGTCCCGTATCGGACCGCAAAGCGCTCCAGCGTGTGGTGAAAACTGCCCAGCGGATTATCAGCACCCAATTGCCCACCATTGAGAACATCTACCATAAACACTGCCTGGGCAGGGTGAAAAGCATTATCAAGGATGCATCTCACCCTAACCATGGACTTTTTACACTGCTCCCATCTGGTAGGCACTACAGGAGCCTCCGCTCCCACACCAGCAGGCACAGGAAGAGCTTCTTCCCTGAACCTCACATCACAGCGCTAAGCAGTATTGCACCCACATTGTACTATCTCAGTACTTTCATATTTGTGTGCTGTAGCACTTACTTTTTATTTGCAGTTATTTTGTAAATAACACTATTCTTTGCATTCCTGGTCAGATGCTAACTGCATTTCATTGGCTTTGTATCTGTACTCGGCACAATTACAATAAAGTTGAATTTAATCTAATCTAATCTTATGGCATAAAAAAACGTTGGGAATCCTTGCTGTAGGTCTATACATCACTAAATGCCATTGTGGTATTGACTGGCTCAATTGTTTCCATTTCCCTTACTCACAACCTCTGAACTTGAAGCATTCTGTTCACTAGGACTAGCCCTGCTGACAAGGGTGGTGCTTTTGTAGTTGGCAAATTGACCTCTTTCGTTCCAAGGACAAATGTCAGTGTACAGACATTTCCTCATAATTCTTAGTTCCTCCATCTCCACCTTATCGACACCATCTTCCATATAGATTCCTCCAATACATCTTCCTACTTCTGGAATCAGGGCTTCCTATCTATCATAGCTAGCAAAGCCTTTGACTGTAGCTTATCTATTCCCTGCACTTCCACTCTAAACTCTCTACTCCTGACCAGAACAAAATTTTAGCTCCCCAGGTCCTCAACTTCCACATCACCAACTTGTACATTCAACACATCATTCTTTGCACTTTCTGCTACTTTCAACAAGACTAAAACTGGGCAATCTTCAAGACCCTTTCCTTTCAAATTACATTATTCTCTTCATGACTCACTGATCTGATTCTCCATCTCCATCAATCACTCCCCTTCTTAAAGCACTTTCCTATGCAGCAGAAAAGATACAGCTACTCTTATCTTGTCCTTTTCCACTATTCAAGGACACAGGCAGTCAACTGTAGTAAAGCAGTAATTCAATCATACATTTTCCATTCTTTACATTCAGTGTTGATGGTGTGGTCTTCTCTATGCTAGACAAACCAAACTTAGATAGGTCTTCAACCCTCCTCTTCTTCATGGACACCCCGCTCTGGTCTTCTGCCTGCTCTGGATCTCTTTATCGCTAATTGCCGACGGGACATCAACCGTCTCGACTTCACCGCACCTTGTCCCCATTCCAACCTCACTCCTTCGGAACGCTCTGCTCTCCACTCCCTCCACACTAATCCTAACCTTATTATTAAACCCGCCGATAAGGGGGGTGCTGTTGTAGTCTGGCGTACTGACCTCTACCTTGCCGAGGCACAGCGACAACTCGCGGATACCTCCTCTTATTTACCCCTCGATCGTGACCCCAGTAAGGAGCAACAGGCCATTGTCTCCCACACCATCACCGACTTTATCCGCTCAGGGGATCTCCCATCCACTACTACCAACCTTATAGTTCCCACACCCCGCACTTCCCGTTTCTACCTCCTACCCAAGATCCACAAACCTGCCTGTCCTGGCCAGCCTATTGTCTCAGCTTGCTCCTGCCCCACCGAACTCGTTTCTGCATACCTCGACCCAGTTTTATCACCCCTTGTTCAATCCCTTCCTACCTATGTTCGTGACACTTCTCACGCTCTTAAACTTTTCGATGATTTTAAGTTCCCTGGCCCCCACCGCTTTATTTTCACCATGGATGTCCAGTCCTTATATATTTCCATCCCCCATCAGGAAGGTCTCAAAGCTCTACGCTTCTTTTTGGATTCCAGACCTAATCAGTTCCCCTCTACCACCACTCTGCTCCGTCTAGTGGAATTAGTCCTTACTCTTAATAATTTCTCCTTCGGCTCCTCCCACTTCCTCCAAGTTAAAGGTGTAGCTATGGGCACCCGTATGGGTCCGAGCTATGCCTGCCTTTTTGTTGGGTTTGTGGAACAATCTATGTTCCATGCCTATTCTGGTATCTGTCCCCCACTTTTCCCTTGCTACATCGACGACTGCATTGGTGCTGCTTCCTGCACGCATGCAGAACTCGTTGACTTTATTAACTTTGCCTCCAACTTTCACCCTGCCCTCGTTTACCTGGTCCATTTCCGACACCTCCCTCCCCTTTCTAGATCTTTCTGTCTCTGTCTCTGGAGACAGCTTATCCACTGATGTCTACTATAAGCCTACTGACTCTCACAGCTATCTGGACTATTCCTCTTCTCACCCTGTCTCTTGCAAAAACGCCATCCCCTTCTCGCAATTCCTCCGTCTCCGCCGCATCTGCTCTCAGGATGAGGCTTTTCATTCTAGGATGAGGGAGATGTCTTCCTTTTTTAAAGAAAGAGGCTTCCCTTCCTCCACTATCAACTCTGCTCTTAAATGCATCTCCCCCATTTCACGTACATCTGCTCTCACTCCATCCTCCCGCCACCCCACTAGGAATAGGGTTCCCCTGGTCCTCACCTACCACCCCACCAGCCTCCGGGTCCAACATATTATTCTCCGTAACTTCCGCCACCTCCAACGGGATCCCACCATAAGCACATCTTTCCCTCCCCCCCCCTGCATTCCGCAGGGATCGCTCCCTACGCAACTCCCTTGTCCATTCGTCCCCCCCCATCCCTCCCCACTGACCTCCCTCCTGGCACTTATCCGTATAAGCGGAACAAGTGCTACACATGCCCTTACACTTCCTCCCTTACCACCATTCAGGGCCCCAAACAGTCCTTCCAGGTGAGGCAACACTTCACCTGTGAGTTGGCTGGGGTGATATACTGCGTCCGGTGCTCCCGATGTGGCCTTTTATATATTGGCGAGACCCGACGCAGACTGGGAGACCGCTTTGCTGAACATCTACACTCTGTCCGCCAGAGAAAGCAGGATCTCCCAGTGGCCACACATTTTAATTCCACATCCCATTCCCATTCTGACATGTCTATCCATGGCCTCCTCTACTGTAAAGATGAAGCCACACTCAGGTTGGAGGAACAACACCTTATATTCCGCCTGGGTAGCCTCCAACCTGATGATATGAACATCGACTTCTCTAACTTCCGCTAAGGCCCCACCTCCCCCTCGTACCCCATCTGTTACTTACTTTTATGCACACATTCTTTCTCTCACTCTCCTTTTTCTCCCTCTGTCCCTCTGAATATACCTCTTGCCCATCCTCTGGGTCCCCCCCCCCAGGTCTTTCTTCCCGGACCTCCTGTCCCATGATCCTCTCGTATCCCCTTTTGCCTATCACCTGTCCAGCTCTTGGCTCTATCCCTCCCCCTCCTGTCTTCTCCTATCATTTTGGATCTCCCTCTCCCCCTCCAACTTTCAAATCCCTTACTCACTCTTCCTTCAGTTAGTCCTGACGAAGGGTCTCGGCCTGAAATGTCGACTGCACCTCTTCCTACAGATGCTGCCTGGCCTGCTGCGTTCACCAGCAACTTTGATGTGTGTTGCTTGAATTTCCAGCATCTGCAGAATTCCTGTTTGCGTTTTTGTTTTTAGATTGGGAGAGCATTTTGAAGAATGATTTCATGCAGATCACCAATACAGCCTTGGGCTTTCATTTGCCTGTCACATTAATTCTCCATCCTACTCCCACCCTATCTTTTCTGTCTGTACCTCTTGCATTTTCCAATGAAGCCAAAAGAAATTTTGAAGAACAGAGAGAAAATGTGATTAATGCAGGATTAATGTACATGGCTGGTTAATAGCTGGCAAGGACTCAAATGGACTAAAAGAACCTGCCTTCCCGCTTTATCTGTCTATGCCTCTCATTGCAGCCTTTGGGACTTAAAAATCAAATTCAACAATTTTAGGGAAATGTTTTTTTTCTGTTTGCATGAGAACTGCCCATTTCTGCAGAAAGGTTATCTTAACCCAGCTTTACTGTCTCCATGAACACCAGCTAATCTATTAAGCATTTCTAGTATCCTCCTTTTTGGCATCAGTTCTCTGCAGGGGCTCTGACCTGCAATTCACAGTTTTTACGTCCTTTTTTTTTCTTTCTCTCTGATGGCCAAAGGGAAACAGCAGCATAGACAGAATTCTATTAAAACAATCCTATTCCCTTTGTCCTATCCATCTCCTCACCCCCACACTCTCCGCAACTAAAAACTAATTTGTTTTTTTCTTTTTCCCCAATTCTGATAGTCTTTGACCTGAAACTATTACTGTTTCCCTTTCCATAGATGCCACCCTCTTAAGCATTCCTAAGATTTTGTGGCTTTATTTCAGATTTACAGCACCTGCAGTACTTTATTTTTAAAAATATAATCCATTTATGTTCTTCTGAAGTTGAACCCTGAAAGAATCCTACAGCCTGAACATGAGAATGAAAAGAATAGTCAACATGCTAATTGACTATTTAGTGGGTTTTAACCAAAGCCAGCATCTGAAAATTGAATCACTATTATTTGAAAAATTCTGCTGATCTCTTTTGAAGAGCGGAAACATACACCTGAGCAGATGAAGCATCATTCAGGTGCTGACATGTGTAAAGTGAGTCAGTACTGTTAAAGAGCTCCTTCCCTGTCCCCTCTGGAAGGCAGTTACAAAATATAAAAATGTCCTGATGGGGGAACATATTAAAATCACACAATAATCACTAATGTTGACAGGTTATTTCTTTTTTGCAAACAAGAGAAAATCTGCAAATGCTGGAAATCTGAGCAACACACAAACTGCTGGAGGAACTCAGCAGGCCAGGCAGCATCTATAGAAAAGAGTATGGTCGACGTTTCGGGCCGAACCCTTCAGCAGGACTTACAGTTGACATTTTGGGCCGAAACATCGACTGTACTCGTTTTCCAGAGATGCTACCTGGCCTGCTGACTTCCTCCAGCATTTTGTGTGCGTTGCTCAGGGATTTCTTTTTCATTGTGAGTTATAACTTGTGGTCCAACCATTAGTGGGATGTAAATAATGGGCACCATTAATTATTTCCCATCAGAGTTCACATGCACAAAATATACAGATAAATGCGAGCTAAGCCGGGGTGAAGTGTTATGCCCAAATTCCTAGTGGTTATGACTTCAACAGGAAATAAAAATAAACACTTCCCAATGGTTACTAAACCTACTTTTGTGCAATTTATGCATAAAGAGCAAATTATTCCTATTGTTGATTTTAGATCTAAGATAGACAAATGTTTAGAAGGATAAATATTAATATAAGAAAATTGAATTATATGGAATTAGACAACCAAATAGTCTCAGTGGTCACTTTATTTGGTACACCTACTTGTTAATGCAAATATCTAACCAGCCAATCATGTGCACCAACTCAATGCATAAAAGCATGTAGACATGGTCAAGAGGATTAGTTGTTGTTCAGATCAACCATCAGAATGGGGAAGAAATGTGATCATGCCATGCAGAACTCAGGAACCACATGTGAATTACATGTTGTATTTATTGATCCCCCGCATTGATTTACCAGTGCTATCCTCCAACCAAACTGCAGCCCAGACAGAAGTTGAATCACTTTGTATATAGTGCTGAAATTTATAACCTTCATAACAGGGCTTGATCATGATACAGTGCTTGATCAGATGGCAACATAGCTTGAGTCTCATCAGCCAGTGCATCGTCACTTATCTCTTTACCTTAATTTCTGTTTCATCATGAATGCAAACCTTTCCTCTGCCTTTGCTTTTCCTAAGAAGAGTTCTTTAACAACACCAGTCAGTTTCCCAAGAGACAGTATATGAGTGGGATAGTGGCTGTGGGGTTGACTGCTGCTTCCATCTGCAAGCAAATAAACTGTTTCAAACACATTAAATGGAAGAAAATCACACATGACTATGTTCCCATTTCAGCAAAATCTTTTTTCAAGACGACACTCAATTTGACATAGAAGCAAAATGCAGCTTCTATCTAGCATATCACAAATGACTGAAATCCAAATCCTACGCTTTTATGTCCACAAGTTTGCTTTGTTACCTATATTGGCACCATCCAGGAAAAAGCAGCCAGAATAATCAACACCAAGCTCAGTCCACCACCTGAAATGTTTAATCACTGCCCATATCTGCACCCATAACATACACTACAATTACATGCCAAGCGCTCCTGAGCCTGAGTATTCTACAACAAACAAGTGTGAGGACAGCAGGCACACATGGAAAACAGCACTTGCAGGACCCCTTCAGATCACAAATCATCCTCCTTTGGAAATAACACTTTTTATTCTTGGAACTTCATATGTAACAATATTGTGGAAGAGGAACTTGCAGAGATTCACTGTTGAAGTACTGATGTACTTCAAGAACATCTTGTGATGGCAAATGTTCTTAAAGTAGTCAACAGTGAAACTCTGCAGTCTCTCTTACCAGTAGAGTCTACATTCCCCAAAAAATGAAAAAAATCTTTCTACTAGTGATGTACATATGCATCCTATTTTTCATTCTCAATTAAACTTTATTTGCCACTGATAATCCTAAGTGTTCACCTAACTGAATTTACTTTGTAAAAAGTCTACCTTCCGGATCACTTATGCATATCAAAAACAGTAAATTGTAAACTATTTTAGTTTTTGTTTAAAATCCCTATTCATTTTTATCTTCTCCTTTCAATAATTTATGTACATTTCTTGCCCCAGAAGTTGCTACCTACAAATTATGCCAGTTGCTTATAGCACTTTGAGGTCAGGAGATGCCCTTCTGCCAGTGCAATTTAGATTGCACTTCCTTTTACGTAAAAAAAAAAATTACACTGAAGGTTGTCCTAAAAGGTTTTCTCCCTTTAATATCAATACTACCTGTTATTTATGCGGTTATCTTCATGAAAGGTTTCTGCTTTGTTTGATTATTGATCACATTAGTTTTCTGATTACGTAGGTCAAGCTGATAAATCTGTAATTACCCTTTATGGGAATTACAGTTTCCTGCTTCCAGTCAGTGTTTATGACTCCCTGGGAATGGTGATCACTGATTCATAGCTGCTAGTTTTTATTCAAGTATCTAGTGATTTATTGGCTTTTAGTGTAGAAAGAATACATGTCTATGATAAATAAAAATGCCTGTTGATTTTTGCCCTATTTAAATACTCATGTTAAATGAGGCTTAGAAGGGTTTTTATTTATAGTTATTAAATAAAAAAATAAGCTTGATTGATCTTTGCAGATTAAAAAAAAAGCAAGTCAGTATTGACAGGTACTGGTGACTCTTAATACTCCATTGGATGAAGGTAAACAGGTTCTGTGGGAAAGAAAACATTCTGACTATCCAATATGGGTGAAAATAAACTATGCAATACTACCACCAAAATTGCAGGGCTGCACTACCATCAATATGCTATTGCATATTGGCTATTTGGGTCATCCACCATATTCTGCTGGGGTGAATGGGAAGCACCTCTGATGTAGGGGCTTGCCATTCCATTCTGGGGCAGCTCACTAACCTTTGGACCCCACCAGACACTCAGCTCTCACCTACGGCTCCAAGTAGCTGCTTGCATGTGACAGTGGCCTCACCCCAGTACAGGCCAGCTAGACCAGGTAAAGGTAGCCGGCGACCCTCGTATCCTGGTCAAATAGGGACGTGCCTGTCCTAGCATGCAAAGTCAGCTCTGTCAAACTACAGTGAGATCCAACAGCAAGCAAGGCGGTTCTGCAACATTTGGTGGAGAGCGAAGGGCATGGCAAGGCACAGAAAACATCATGATCATCCACTGCAACGAAGGAAGACCCCGGTTTGTGAAGTTTGTTCGTACCACTGGACCTGGATTTCCGAGGCTGAGAGGAGGGAACTGCTCCAGAGCAACGGCTTTTCCCACTTTTAAAACTTTCCTACACAGGTTCCCTGTCAACATTAGACACCACCAACAACCACCATATTTCATCATTCAAGAAGATCATACATTCAGTTGCCAATTTATTTGGTACCTCCTCTCAATAATGCCTTCAAAATTCCTGCTCATTAGATGTTTCTTCTACCATTTTTCTCATCCAGTTTCTGCAAGAATGTCAGAAGTGCACAATACAGGAATTGTGGGGCCCAACGGGTGAGATCTCAGCCAGCACTAAGAAAATACAGTGAAAATGTGCAAGAAGTCTTTATTTCTAATTCAATTTAGAGGCTATATAATCTGCAAAAGGAATTGGATAAGCGCCCAGGTAAAAAATACTGGCAGAATTTGTATATTATGTGGAAATGTAAAGTTTGCTTGGAAGAACAAGAAAGCAGAATGATGTTTAATGGAGAATGGATTACAGAGTGCTGCTGTACGGAAGGGTAAGGAGAATTCCCATGCATGAAACATTATATGTTCACATTTAGGAACAGCAACTAATTCGAAAGGCAGTTACAATCTGAGTATTTAAGAAGGTTCAATTAGGTTGATTCCGAGTATCATTCAAGACAGAGATAGGCAAATGTTTGAACTACAAGAGAGATCTAGGAAACAGGCAGGAAGCAAGAGTTCAGGCCAAATTCAAATTTTATCGAATGACATAGGAAGTTCGAGAAGCCACAAAATCTTTTTGTCTAATTTCTTGTGTTAGATTCTTATGTCAAACTTCTCGTTGTTGGATCTTGGCTCATCCAGAGAAATGAAGAGTGGGCCGAAAGAGAAATTGATATGGCTTTGGAATTGTGCTTCACCCACCATGCTTTAAATATACACAATAGATTAAGCTGGGATACACAAAAAAAAATTAGATTTGTACACGTTTGTAGTTTTGGCTCGGCTGTATATAGAGCATCTATATCTATAACTATGGTTATAGTCACCAGAAGTATAGGTAGACTTCAAGTTCTCATGACTGCTGTGGAACTGAGGTTCAAGGTGAAAATCTCACATGGAAATGTCTGACATTCAATCTGTTAGGCCTCAAAAGGAGCATAATAAAAGACTTTATTTACGTAAATTTAGTGGAATTGATGAATGAAGTAAACCCAAAAACATGTTTATGGTTGTGGCTGACTCCATAAACAAAGTCCTTCCGATGAGGAAATCTTCCACCCTCACGTAGCTGGCCTTTGTGTGCAACCCTCACAGTTCAAGGCAGTTCAGGGTGGGCCCAAGTGCTGACGTATCCGACAATACCAGACACCCCACCTCTCCTGGAAGGTCTGGGGGTCTCCCGCAAATTAATAGTGGCTCCCTGATGCCCTCAAATTATATACAATGTCCCGGAAATTGATTTTTTTAGAGAGCGAGAGAGCGAGAGAGAGAGATATCTCTCCAAAGTCAGAGTGTTCCAAAAAAAGAAAATATAAAACGTACGTCGCCCTAGACTACACTAAATTGTACCCCTGCCTAATAGGGGTCAAAAATAATGACAGTGTTGCTCGCTGCACTATTTGCAACAGTAACTTTTCTATTGCCCATGGTGGGTTAAAATGTAAAAGACGTGTTGAGGTGAGTTTAACAGGTATCATTTGTTCATCAGCATAGCTAACATTATTTAAACTAGCTGGCTAGCTGCTAAGGAGCTACTCTATTGCAGACATCCCACCTCTCCCGGAAGTCTCCTGCAAATTGATGGTGCTACCTCCCTGAAATGAGTTTTTGCAGGGTGGGATGTCTGCAATACTCAGATCCCAGAAGGTGAAAAGCTTAAGAGCATATTAGTTCACTGTTATGGTGGACAAAATAAGGACAGATGTCAAGCAATATTTGTTTGTACAATATCTGTCAAGTAGCATAATTGTGCCAATTGGCAAGAATGAATGAAATTAGAATTTTAAACTTTCACTTCAAAAAGAAACTAGAAAATGCATTTATGAGAAGGTTGCAGAATTTGTATTCTTGAAGGGTTCGTTAAATGTGTTAAAAGGTCCACCTTGTAGAAAAAAAAAGATGAATAACATGAAAATTAACAACTGACTGATCAATTGGTTACATTAATTCAGCATCTCACCATTGCTGGATTGAGGTGTTACCACGAGATAGGGTCTGGATCCTGTTGATGATGTTGGTTTGGTTACTGCTGATAGTGCCACTGCTACTTGATTTGCTTTTAATATGGGCTTTTTATATCCATGGAAAAAATTCATATCCTCTGATTTTCCCCAGGTTGATTCCACAGCAATTGCATTATTGAAATATACCTGTGTGCAACACAAGTGATTATGAATACACAATAACCAGTAGAGTTGTTGTCAATTATGTCAGTTGTTCTTCAATCTAAGAAAGAGACCAATTTATTTAATATTAAATAATGAATTTTTTTGAAATTGGGTTGAAAAATACTATAATTATTCACTTTCATCCAAATCAACTTCTGATTAAAACCATATATCATCTTAATTTTTAATCTTTCAAAAAATGTTGTTTAATTTTAGTTTTCTTAACTTTTTCAAAAAAATGACTACAGTATCACAGCGTGCAAAATTCACCACTAACCTTCAAATTGCTGCATTCATGTTATCAGCCCTCCCCCCAAAGAAAGCCCAAGTCTAATCCAATCTGCTTGCAACTACTGTATGTAGCTATACTTAACCATGAGACATATTTCAGACCTCATGTTTATACCAAGGCAAAGCAATCTTATTTTCACCAGCATTACATCTTCCTCTGCACCAGTTGATCAACGGTAGAAAATCTAATTCATGCCTTTGTTAACATACACATTTTACATTGATGCACAAGCCTAGCCAGCCTACTGTACTCAATAAAGTTGAGAACCTCCAAACCATTGCTTCTTTCTCTAATGTGGACCAGATTCTACAGGATGCATCAATCCAGTGCTAACTTGCTCCAGTTTATAATTCTAATCCTCATTGTGAAGTCCCTTCAAGGCCTTCTTCCTCCTCAGATGCAACTTAAAATACTCTAAAATGTCTGCATTCCTGCAGTTCTGGTAGCTTCACTGCCCCATATTTTATTGCTCCATGATAGCCTGCCATCACTTCAGATGCATGTCCATAGGCTCTTTCCTCAGTATCTCTGCTTGTTTCACTTTTTCCCCTTTTAAACTCGACTCGTGCTCTTGAGTAATCTTTTGGCCATCTACCCAAGTATCTCCATAATGGCTTGGTGTCAAATTTGCCTGGTAATAGTGCGACACGCTTAACTAAATTAGACAATCTATATGATGTTCTGGCATGTTTTACTAAATTTAACAATCTATATAATTGCTAATTGTAATTATAAATCAAAGGTATGAAGGAATTTAACAGTATAAATATGAGTTATGCAATAGTTCAAATTAAGCAATGTAACATGGCAATGTGAAAATTAAGTGCTAAAATTTAAATTAGAAGATTACTTAAATAATTTTGATTTGCCAAGCATGATTATAATGGGAGATAATATACAAATAATTCAGTATTGTAACGGTCTGTTTCTGAATCATTGCAGCTGAACTATTGTCTGAAATTTAGTAGCCCCAACAATATAATTAAGTGAAAATAAAAACTTGCATTTTCTTAAACGCTGTGCTTCACAGGAATAAATTCAATAAAATTTGGCCCACATCCTCTCTGTGTCAGGCCTTATATTTCAGACTTAAATATTTTTCACCCTTGTATCAAATGCAAAATAGGTGCTGTTTTCCTCAACCATTCATTTCCAGGTTAGACATCATGAAGTTGGCATTACAATATCTAACATAATGCCCTTAAACATAAAAAAATCTTACTTTGCAATCAGGAGTCTTTTTATCCATCCAGCCCTTATTTGACGACCGCCGGGAAGAAGTGTGCATGTGGGGAACTATGGGAATGAAGTCCATGCCAATCGGTGGAGGAAATCCTACAACTGGGGGATGGATTATTTGCTCCCACTGTAAAAATAAAATGTAATAATTAACATACTTTACCACCAGTAATAGGAACCTTTACTTACATACTGTAGATAGGAGCCAACATAATCAAAGATCTCTCCCATTCTCTCTTCACCCCTTTTACAAGATACAAAACCTTGGGAGTATATACCACCAGACTCAAGGTGAGATTCTATCCCACTATCAGACTCTTGAATGGCACTCTCCTGCACTAAAAGATAAACTCTTCATCTACCTTATCCCAGCCCTTATATTTTATTTGTTTATCTGCACTGTATTGATGCGTAATTGTTTATTCATTATTATTTTTATTTTATTTATTTTTTCTCTGCTAGATTATGCATTACATTGAACTGCTGCTGTTAAGTTAACAAATTTCATGTCACATGCCGGTGATAATAAACCTGATTCTGATTTCCTCTGTACTTGCAAGACTACATTTCCTTTTACTACCTTGATGTAATTAGGTATGCATGATCTGTCTGGTTGGCACGCAAAACAAAATCTTGTCACTGTACCTTGGTACACCTGACAATAATAAACCAACAGTTCCAAAAAATAGTAAATTTCTTCCTTTAAAAGTTCATTGTCCCCTTCAAAGGACAACCATATTTTTAAACAAGTTTATTCAGATGATGGGTATCTAATCATCAAACCCAGTATTTACAAAAATGTAAAATAAAAGCACAAGATCCTGTAAACATCTTAGAGGTCAGGTACCATCAACAGCATCTAGATACTACCTAACTTGCTGAATAATTAAAACATTTTCTTTTTTTTAAAAAAACATTTCAGATTTCAGGAATCTGCATTTTTTAAAATTTGGATCTCCAAAATCATGCTCAAATTAAGAAAAACACTGAGAGCCAATACCTATTTAAAATAGATAAATACCACATCCTTGAAAATCAGTTTGAAAAGGTATGGAACACTGCTAGATGAAAGGACAACAATGGATTGGATCATCTGTTTAATTTATGATCTTGATTGTTAATTCTTGGGCTGAAACTAAATGGGGAATGTTCTGCTTAGAACTGCCTGCAATTATTTGTGTTACAAATCCCCCCAGTTTGAGATGCTCATTGAAATACAGAAGTCCCAAACTTGATGCATGCTTCTTGTCTGCCATTTTGCGAATGTGCTGTCATGGAGTCCAGCATTATAGCTCGAGCTTACCACCGTTTATAGAATCAGTAAGAGAAAAATATAGCATGGCTACAGGCCCTTCTGCTGATCACACTGTCCACCTATGTAGTCCCAGGTTCCTGTGCTCACCCCATATCCCTCTAAGCTCCAGCCATCCATGTACCTATCCAAGTAAGTCTTAAGTAATACTATTATACCTGCCTCAGCCATTTCTTCCGGCAACTCATTCTTCATACTCACCACCTTCTCTGTGTAAGTATTATCCCTGAGGTCTCTTTTAAATAGTTCTCCTCTCACCTCAAACATTTGCATCTTAGTTTTGGACAGCCCTACCCTGGGGAAAAAAAAACTGTAACCATCCACCTTTATCTAGTTCCTTAGCACTTAAGCTGGCGTATACTCTAGCTGAACCTGTGACAAGTTGAACAATAAACGATCCACTGGAGAAACTCAATGGGTCAAGCAGCATCTGCAGAAGGAAGAAATTCTCAACATTTCAGGCTGAAACCCTACATCAGGATTGTCTGATTTTCTCATTCCAGCATCCTTTACATCTCTTCTGTGACAAGTTAGACCTATTACAGAAAATGCATTCAATCCAGTGGAAAGAATCAGCCACAAGATGCTAGGTAAGTATAGGGGAAAAATGAAGGTTCTTGGCCCAAACCGTCAACTACTTATTTCTCTCCATAGATGCTACCTGACCTGCTGAGTTCCTACAGCATCGGCTGTCTGGGTACCACACTGGATTTCCAGCATCTGCAAAATCTCGTGTTATTGGAGAATATTTTTGTTTCATGTTGGTGCCAAGTCCTTACCAATATGTGGATCGACTTAGACGCTGGGTCATAACAGCAAATTGGCATCAGTAGACTACAGAAGGCAACCAAATGTTTAGGCACACAGGTCAGCAGTGCATTTTTAGCAAATTCCAACTTAAAGACTTGAGTGGAATTTGGGCATTATTTAAAATACATGGCTAGTGAAAATTTGCCCTAGTGAACACAAAAACACACACATAAACTATACCAAGAAAGTCAAAGATTAAGGTTTCAAGGACAAGTAACTTAGTTATGGTCGACATCAAAAGCACACTGGAACCATAGTATGCTTCACTGCCTTTCAGGCATTGTCAACAAAGACTCAATCACACTGTGAGTTGATCCAATTAAATTCTACTGCATTTTGCATCATTGTAAAGGTCAGTAAGGATTGCTTTACAATTGATATTACAAAGTTCCTAACATATTATAAATGTTTGACTAACCTGTATTAAAATGTTTCCAAAATTATACTTTCAATCACTACTAATAGAACTATTCAGAAAAAATTGACTTTTTTTTTCATTGTGAACTGAGCTTCAAATCTGATAAACCTGGATGAATAAATAAGGTTGATGCATTCTGGATAAAGCTTGTGCTAATAAAGTCCTTTGCAGCCAAATAAGCAGATTTACACCAATAAGAAATTCCTGGTCAAAATCATCAACCACAGTTGAGTAAATGGCATTTTTGTTTCGGAGGAATTTTTTTTGCTTAAGTCCTACTCAAAAGATTTGAACACAACTCTAGGCTGACACTCAACTGCAATACTGTGGAAGTGCAATATACTGGAGGGAGCCAATTTTCAGCTGGCATGTTAAATCAAGAATACAGTTGTCCTCACATCCCTTACACATTACTTCAAAAGTAGGAGTGAACTTAAAAAAAAAATTGCCTGCAATCAATACGACTTAAATAGATGATCCAGTCATTATTATATTGTTGTTTATGAGACTTAACTCTAATCCAACGAGCTGCCATGATTCCAGAATTACAACTACGTAAAAGTTCAGAAGTACCTCCCTGGATACAAAATGGTTAAGGGCTTTGAAAATTTGAACTCTTGTGAAAACTACTGCATGAATGTTCCTGTCTTCTTGTAATTCAAAAATGTTGAGTGAACCTTCAAATATTTAAGTAACAGAGCACAGTATGAATTTATTTCTTCCTCTGAAAGGTATATGTTAATGATTCACAGAATTATTGACACTATCAATTACCAGGTTGTTGAATTTCTGTCTCTGAATGTATATCACATGCTCCTCTGCTTAGTAAAACAAAATTGCAGGCACACATTTCAAATAAAGTTTCATAGGAACACAGTTTTCAGCAAAGCAAGGTACTCAACCCCTCAAGTTATTTTTACTTTACAATTTTGAGTAAATTGTTAATCATCTTTTCTGCATTGTATTAAAGTGACTATAAGAACAAAACAAAATAGGAGTACATAGAGCATAGAAATCCTCAGCGCATTACAGGCCCTTCAGCCTACCACGTAACCTACTCTAGAAACAGCCTAGAATTACCCTACCGCATAACTCTATTTTTCTAAGCTCCATGTACCTATCTATGAGTCTCTTAAAAGAACCCATTGTAACATCCTCCACTACCGTCACCAGTAGTGTATTGCATGCACTCACCACTCTCTGTGTGAAAAACTTACCTCTGACATCTCCTCTGTACCTACTTCCAAGCACCTTAAACCTATGCCCCCTCCTTTTAGCCATTTCAGCCCTGGGGAAAAGCCTCTGACTATCCACATGATCAATGCCCCTCATCATCTTATACACCTCTATCAGGTCACCTCTTA
Source organism: Mobula birostris (assembly GCF_030028105.1). Classification (NCBI taxonomy): domain Eukaryota; kingdom Metazoa; phylum Chordata; class Chondrichthyes; order Myliobatiformes; family Myliobatidae; genus Mobula; species Mobula birostris. Next base: position 44,629,775 of record NC_092390.1, read on the forward strand.
TCCTCTATCACTCCAAGGAGAAAAGACCAAGTTCACTCAACCTATTCTCATAAGGCACGATCTCTAATCCAGGCAACATCCTTGTAAATCTCCTCTGCACTCTTTCTATAGTATCCACATTCATTCTGTAGTGAGGTGACCAGAACTGAAGACAGTACTCCAAGTGGGGTCTGACCAAGGTCTTATATAGCTGTAACATTACCTCACAGCTCTTGAACTCAATCGCACGGTTGATAGGATAAGCTATTCAGCCCCTTATACCTTCTCCATCTTTCAACATGATCACTGCTGTTGTTTTACCTCAGCATTATTTTCCTACACCAGCCACATACTCCTTAATTCAGATGATATTTAATAACCTATTGCTCTCTAGTCCACAATTTCTGAACTTGTCCCATCTATGAACATTATATCCTTTCAACAGACACTTTCAGTTGTGCTATTGCAAAACTGGAAAACAGATTAATTCCCTGTTGGATTGCTCTTAACAATGCTGTTCATTAAATTCTAAAACCCATCCACATTTACTGATCAGCACCTCCTCCATAGGTGCTGCCTGACTTGTTGATTCCTCCAGCATTTTGTGTCTTGCTCAAGACTTCCAGCATCTGCAGAATCTCATGTTTATGACTTGTTGCTCCAATGTGAAGTCTCTTCAAGGTATGCCTACCTTAAAGAACTTTAAATCCTGTCTTCAAAGGTTCAGTGAGATCAGGATCAGAATCAGGTTTCTTATGACCGGCATGTGTCGAGAAATTTGTTAACTTCAATGCAATACATAATATAGAAGAAAAAAAGTAAAAATAAATAAGTAAATCAATTACAGTATACGTATGTTGAATAGATTAAAATAGCGCATAAAGAGAAATTATATATTTTTAAAAAGTGAAGTGGTGTTCATGGGTTCAATGTCCATTTAGGAATCAGATGGCAGAGGGGAAGAAGCTGAACCTGAATCGCTAAGCGTGGGTCTTCAGGCTTCTGTACCTCCTACCTGATGGTAACAATGAGAAAAAGGCATGCCCAGGATGCTGGGGTCCTTAATAATGGACACTGCCTTTCTGAGACACCACTCCTGGAAGATACCCTGGGTACTTTGTAGGCTAGTACCCAGGATGGAGCCAACTAAATTTACGACCCTCTACAGCTTCCTTCAGTCCTGTGCAGTAGCCCAACCCATACCAGACAGTGTTGCAGCCTGTTTTCTTCTGCCTTGTTCAGCCAAGCACTGTGAGCATACTATGCTGTGGCGCTGGAATGTGTGGCAATACTTGTGGGCTGCCCCCAGCATATCCCTAGGTTGTCAGAATGCTCTCCACGGTACATCTATACAAGTTTTTGAATGTTTTTGTTGACATAGCAAATCTCTTCGAACTCCTAATGAGGTATAGTGGCTGTCTTGCCTTCTTTATAGCTGCATCAATATGTTGGGAGCAGGTTAGGTCCTCAGAGATCTTGACACCCAAGATCTCCACTTCTGATCCCTCTATGTGTTCCTTCGTCTTACCCTTCCTGAAGTCCACAATCAGCTCTTTTGTCTTACTGATGTTGAGTTCAAAGTTCCTCCTCTCAGCTCCCCTCTGAAATCACTGACTATTTGAATATGTGCTCAGCCAGACTCACTCACATATCACCTGTTAGCTTATACTCCTTCCTTCACCCCCACCTTCTCATTCTGACTCCCCCCCCCCTTTACTTTCCAGTCCTGATAAAGAGTAGAGGCTCAAAACATCAACAGTTTTTTTCCTCCCCCTGCATAGATGCTGCCTGTCTTGCCGAGTACTTTGAGAATTCTGTGTGTCTTGCTCAGCGCCACGCTATATTTAGGCTCTCTGTACCTCAGACTGTGGTGTCCTAATCAATAAAGCATTTTGAATAGCAAACTGTATATATTTAAACTCAACATTATTTTACAGCCGGTTACTGCCATATTAATACTGTTATTATGGAATAACAAAATACCGCTACATTTAAGGACTCATCCCAACAATTCAAGACTATCAAACAAAGCTGTAAAATGAGCATCTCGGACAATCCTTCATTGAGGAAAAAAATGCTAAAATTTTATTAAAAATGTTGGAAATATTGTAACTATACCGATGGCAAATACCACAAAATATGCAGTGAAAGTTTCCACTGTCACATAGATAATAATTCTGTAGAATAATAATGAATTCATCTTTCACTGTTATTCTTCTTTCACTATCAAGAGAAAAAAGTCTGTGATGAGCCATGTCACAGTAATATTTGGATCAGATGTTCATAAATTCTTGATATTAATGAGAAATTTTGATGGTTAAAAAAATCAAATACAGTGCTGGAGCAGTACATATTTCAAATCTGTTTGTTATGTATCATATAACATGCTGAGACAAAACCTTCAGGAGGGCCAATCCCTTGTCCTGGTTTGGAGGCTTGTGTGCCTCAATGACCCAGAGACCTATGTTGGCTGGAGTCAAGGTTTTATGTTTTGGCTCTTAGTAGGGTCACCCATGCCAAACAGGTCAAAGAGTAGAGGCCAGATTAAGAGTGGTCCACTGGTCCTGCAAGTTTGGGGGTTCAGCTCAGCGCTAACAACCCTGACTGCTAAAACAAAATTGTTACAGAAACAACAATGAAGAATCCTTCTGCATCTGAGCGTAATGGTATTCCTGAGTCTCCAACTGGGACTTGTGTGACTGACAGCAGTGAAAACCAAGAGGAAGCTACTGACACAATAAGTACCAACAGAGATAGAGGACCTTCATTGCTGCCTTAAACACCAGTGAAGTAACAGGCAGTTGGTTGCTAAGACAAAAACATTTATTTTATAATCTATATTGTACATACAAACTCACACACATACTGTGCAGTATAAACCTCAGCAGTTATTCCTTCTGTTAATTGATGTGAACATATTACCAATAGTGAATTGTTCTCTCTTACTAATAATCACAAATATCCTTTCTGATTGCACTGTCCACTTGTTGCCTGGAGACAAGCTGATTCAAACTTCATGCTCATGAGCAAAAAAGAACAAGACCCATTCACAAAACGGCAGAAAATATATTTAATAGGAGACTTATCCATGCCCCCAATCTGTCCGCAGTCTAAGCTTTCAAGGATTTTAAGTGTGCACATGCTGAAGCATTCAAAATGTTCAAAAATCTATTTAAAAAAAGGATCAATTGAAAAATTGTGTAAAAACACAATCAAATCTTGGAATGGCATTATGACGTTCATGCAATCATAGCCTTTCACCATGTCAAAACTATTCCTGTTCTTAAAGGCTAATGCTGTATATAAAGCTAACTCACAAGTTTTACCTGTAGTTAAAGAAAATCAAAACATAATTGCAGTACAAAATCTACAATTTATTTTGTAGCATGCAAAAACCAACTTTCCAAAACATACTGCATTTATTAAAACGTTTATGCTTTCTATTATATATTACATTCATCATTTCACCTCCATCACCCAACAGAAAGCAGGGTCAGGTTAAGCCCTGAAATCACCATGGTCCACTGAGTATTCACCAATCCATCACTAGAATACTGTTGTTTAACAAGCGTGTGAATTTAAAAAAAAACATCATTTGGAATTCTTTGTTGCATATTCTCAATCATGTCAAAACCAAACTTCCAAAGTGATTGGATTCACAAAGATAATAATCATCTTGAAAGCTTTCATCTTTCAATATAACTACTGTCCAAAGCCTCACCTCTCCCCACTCTATAATAAAGACCAGAATCACATATTCTTGTATGCACCCTTCAATATTTGGTCTTTGGTGCATTCCTTGCTCTGTATCAACATCTGCTTCAGTAACTATAGCTTCCAACCACAGTCTCAGCACCTTTAATTTGACACATCCTTTTCTGCCCTTCACAACTTCCAAGGGTTCTTCTCTTTACTTATATTTTCCCTTCTACTCCACATCCCTTTTATTCTTTGGCTTTACCATTCATTATCCAACATCCAGGGAAGTTTTGTTTTCAGAGAACAGTTATAAATTTATTTTTTTCACTAAATGCAATCGTGAACAATAGCCAGATCAGAAATGCTGATCAAGTCAACTAGTTCCCAAAGAGAACTCTGATAGGACAATCAGATGGTTCACTGCTGCTCAGCGATAGAACACCAAAAAAAATCATAGGTACAATTAAGAAACATTTTAAAAATAGTAGAAATACTGGAATCATGATGATGATGATATAGATGACTATTGATAATTCTTTGAAAAACCCAACTGAAATTAAAACAAATACCTATACCAACAGTTTTATTATATCAGCTTCATTATGAATACATTTTCTGCTAGTTTATAAATTATTTCATATTCAAATATTAAAGATGATTGTAAGGATTATGAAAATATGTTATATGATTTGTTTAGATAAATATAACTCTTGCAATTTGTATAACTTCCTAAACGGCTTAACAGCGTTCCTTGCGCAATCACAATGGAATTGGGATTTTGTTGAAATTTATTTCATAACAACTTTCCTACCTGCATAGTTGGAAATGGAAGCTGAAGAACAGTTGGTTCTGGTGGAGAAGGTAGCACCATCAAAGGAATGAAAGAGTCATAAGGGATCTGCCATCCAGATGGGACTGGTAGAAATTCAGGAGGACTATGTGGAGAAGTCAAAGGATGAAGTTGGCGAGGGCCAATTATTCTAAAAAGACCAGGTACAGTTGGAGCAGTCCAAATCCATGCAGGTGATTCCTCATTCACTGGCCAGACCTGATGCTGACCTTTCGATCGTGGAACAGGAAACATCCTACACCTTACATCCCACAATCCCAGTGTGTTGCCTTTTACAAACATTGTCAATTGAGCTGCAGCACAGATAACAAAGATGGAATAGTGAAGTTGTCCAACATAATGGAAGAATCCAAGAACATTTGTCCTGGCCTATTGGATGCACATCTAATAAAAAGAGAAGAACATTATATACACCCTCCTGTTTTAGTCTCTTAGATCAAAAGCTATTTTTGTTTCTAAATGTTAAGTAAAAAAGTAACCAATCATAATCAGCTAATTCAACTCATTTTCAAATTACTGAATATAATTATCTTCCAATACAAATTAATACAAAGCAGACAATAACAGGATTATTTTAATATTCAATTTAAATACATTCCTTCCACACAGCTACACTGATTGTAGACTTTAGGACAGCGCAGGCTGACCACACCTCACTAAACATACATGGCTCCTCCATGGAGAGAGCTAGGAGCACCAAGTATCTGGGAGTGCACATAACGAATGATCTTACCTGGTCCCTCAACACTATCTCTTTGGTCAAGAAGGCACACCAACATTTCCACTTCCTGAGGAGATTGAGATGAGTGAGACTTTTCCCCCACCCACCATTCCAGCTGATTTTTACAGTAGCACCATCGAATGTATCCTGAGATGCTACATCACCATCTGGTATGGGAGGTGTAAGGCACCTGACCACAAGTCCCTACAAAGGATTGCAAGGGCCTCTGAAAGGATAAGTGGGGTCTCTTTTCCACCCATTGGAGATATTTATCAGGAGCACTGCATACACAGGACTGTTAGCATTGTCAATGATTCCTGCCATCTGCCCAACAATCTCTTTAACCCCACCCCACCCACTCCTCACCAGCATCAGGCAAGAGGTACCATAACTTCAGGTCAAGAACTGTTAGGATGGGAAACAGCTTCTTCCCCCAGGCTGTAAGACTACTTAACTCCCTGTCACCACCAAGGTCTCATCATGTATGAAGCATTCTACAGTTTACTTCTTATCTTGTGTTGTAATGCACCTTATCATTGGGTAATTTGCAAGTGACAATATTGCTTTATGTACTGTGTTGCTCCCTTTGGTTCAGAGGAACATTGTTTCATTTGGTGGTATACATGTTTATGGCCAAATGACAATAAACTTAACTTGAACCTGCAGAATATTTATGTAACAACTTTAGATCATTTAATGTTGTATCACTGAACAATTTGTAAAATTGTTGATTTCAAGTTAAAGATAAAGTGGTTTTGAATTAGAAAGGTGTTGCAGCTTTATCAGTCACATTACGTTCTAAAATTGCTTCAGCAAACTACAGCATCCATAATGCTTTGTGCTGATGTTTGGGCTGCACATCCTCCATAATAAAGCCAATGAACCTTAACGTTGATAAGAAAATTAATAAGGTAAACAAACACCGCATAATAAGGATTTTAAAACCAGTCAGAGAAAGTATGTTGAACTTGAAGGCACTCACTTGCTTGAAATGCTGTGATTAAAAATTGCAAAATGACACGATTATAGTTTTCATTAAACGTCCATACCAACAGTTTTACAGTGGTGATGTACCCCATACCATGCAAAACGTCAACGTTATTTCTAAAACGTCGAATGTAACATTAATTTTATCAAGTATCTCATGCTTAAATTTGCTTCCGGTATTCTTTAATAGTATAAATCTTATCATAGTCCCAAAGGTCATGCAAAACCTAATCGTTTAAGTTTAACGTTAAGCTATCTCGGTTCAATAAATAAATACACATGAGAATTTATAATTTAAGAGGAAAGCACAGTTATCAGAATGTAAACCATCTACTGTTTAGAAAGGACATTAAATGATTTGATGCACATCAATTATTTTTTTCTTGGCAAAACGAGCAATCGTAAGCAAAGTTATTGTGGTTAGGTATGTCTGACTGTTAACGAGGTTTCCCCAGCTGCCGTGCCGGTTTTATGCATATTGTTTATTTCACATACTCCATGGTAGTTTTAACAACACTCCGTATAGAAGCAACTGCAGATGTGGAAATTTATCTCTACCTATTTAAAAACATAATGCAAATATTTAGAAATAAAGAACAGATCAGTCTAGTACAACTTTGGATGCTCATGTCTATGCAATTCGTAGTGTTTGCTCTTCCGCAGTTGTGCCCACTTTTTGCAGTCCTTTAAACCTCATGAAACAGAATAAACCGCACGCTCAGTTGGCAGATCAAACTGACAGCGTCCTATTCTGCTTGAGGCAGTTTCGTGACCGCAGCGAGGAGAGCGCTCCCAGGCTGCCGTCCAATGCCAGAAGACGACAGGCGCTGATTTTATTTTTAACTGAGGATTGGCGAGGATGATGCCTGGATTTCGGCGGTACCGTTCGCACTCCACAGCAGCTCTGCTACTGCTACGAGCGGCGGGAAGCCTGAGTTGAATATTCATCAGAGCCTTGGAACACCCCGGGGGCCTTACATATACCACCCCCCCCTCTCCTACCCTCAGATGGCACAAATTAAAGCCGCTCACTTTCGCACCATACACGGCCAAAATAAGTTTCTGACTTGAAATACAAGATGAAGCTGTGTTTATTTTTAAGAAACGCTCCTATACAAGGCTGTGGGAAGTGAGCTGGTAACTCTAAATATGTGAGTGTGAGTGTGAGTGTGCGTGTGTGTGTGTGTGTGGTGCCCGCTCGGAGTCCACCAAGGAGATGGGGAAAAAAAAGTCAACACCCGGCAAGAAAATGCCTCAACGAGAGGAGGGAAAGCGAGGAGATAACAAAACAGCAGAGTTCTCACCTCGAGCAGACGCCTTCTCCTCGGCACTCAGGGCGCCCCGAGTTTCTCAGGGCGACTGGCTCCCTCTCCTTCCCGTTACCTGACAATCACCGTCTCCGGGAGAACCACGTCGGACGCCCCCTCGCCTTCCCTCAGCTCACTAGTACTGAGACAACTCCACTTGGACACGCGGGAAATACAGTTAATGGCAGATGCTAATTTGAGGAATTCAGGGTCCAGCCAAAAATTACACCCCGGCTCGCAAGTACAAGAGGTAATCACACACAAACGCGCACTCGCACTCTCCAACCCCATCCGCCCCCCTCCCTCCTTCCCTCCCTTCTTCCCTCCCTTCCACCGCTGACGGCTCAGCTGCCAGCACTCCCAGCCTCCTCGCACCCCCACTCGCAGGGACGATCTTGTCGACACTCCCACCCCCCCACCCTCACCCTACCCGCTCAGAGAATCAGCGGAAGAACGCCACCCGTCATTGCTACCAGCCCTGCCTGAAGTGCCGTTTGCCACAAAATACTCTTTTGCCGTTTGATGTCTGGCCGTGCTCGAGGGCAGCTTCACTGCAATTTGGCGAATGTCAACTCATTCATTCTACCCTATCGCGATAATTAGAGAGGAAAAGAGGTCAGGGCTTTTATTGATGAACTGATTCTGGGAAACAGGTGCACTCCGGCAAGCTGTCTTTCATGGGGCTATACTGGCTTACTGAGTTTGCTGTGTGTCTAGCGCTAGGATAAAATGTAACCATAACTAAATAGCTGCAACATCGCTTTTTTAAAAAATTGTTTTAATCATTTCGTTCCCCCAATGGCTGTGAGATTATATTTCATACAGATCGATTAAAAGGATATCAAAATGCAGTTGAGATCATGATTATGAGGAGCAATCGGCACAGCATCTCAACTTTTAAACCAGAAGCTATGCATCTTCTAAATTGTTACGTTATAAATGAGCAGTATTTAAAATGTTTTGTAAGCAGTGGTGTTTAGTAACATCACTCACTGGTTGTGAATGAGATTGTATCTACTGAAAGTTCTCCAAGACAGTTCAATAGCAATATACTCTTAACTTATTTTTCCCCAAGGAATATGATGGTTTCCTCAAGTTAGTAAAGATAACCATCCTGATACTGTCTTCTGGTGGCTACAAATATATTTACTACATCACCACCTTATTTGCATGAAAGTATTAGGCCTTTTAAAAATGAAAGATTACTTAGTTCAAAGGTTCATTAAATCCATAGCTATATTTGTAGAATTTAAATATGAATGTAATTTGCCTCAATGTAACTCATCTTAATATTTCTTATATTTGAGTAGTGATAAGAAAGTTAAAAACTGCAAGATGTATTAGTCACTGCATATTACACAAATTGGAGCACAGGATAATTAAGTTTCTAATGATGAAGGTTCAAATTGACATAGTCAGATAAAGCAGAAATTGTCCTCCAGGGCTTCTCCATTGTTCATAACTGCAAGAGGTAACCAAAATATAAGGAGAGGTATTTCCATCATATCCAATAAGAAATCCAAATGAGGGCAGCTCAGGCAATAGACCAGTTCATCACAGCTTTATTAATATATATGCATATTTTGTATAAAAATTGGATTAAAGCAATTTACTTAAATACTTCTCTAGGCAAATGCTACAAATTACTTTATGCAAATTTGATTTGATTGTTTCAGAGTGAAGATTGCATAAAACTAAAACTATGATACCATCTCTTCAAATGCTTTCAGCTAAATTCCCACTTGCACTCTGTTGGCATGGTTTCCTGACATATATAAATGACTGTTGGCCACAGAGAATTCAAAATAGATAGCCTAATACAAGGTACAGTAAGTTTATTTTCTGTCAGATCAATAAGACTATCCGATACAAGTCAAAGCAACATCGTGATTACTGCAAACAGTCAGTTGATTCATAAAGGGTGTAACCCCACAGACCTAATACTTTATCAGTTTAACCACCATCATTTCTTCTGGCATCCATAATAAGATTACACTAATGCACTATTCCTTAAGCAAAAAGTTCAAAAATATCTCATTATGGAGATTCTGAGACAGCAGTTAATTTATTCTTTATGATTAAGGTTGTTTTCCCAGTCATGTTCCTGAAGTGGAAATGTTCATTTACAAGTTGGTTTCAAAGGCTACCCAACATATGAAATAAACACAATATCGCCTTAGTTTATTAGTCCCATTATGGTCTTCTGTTTAAGGACATAAAATTCAATAATGAGTGGTGTATGGTCCTCCAGGCAGCAATGTCAAGGAAATTGCAAAACTAGAATTTCATTAAGCATTCTGCACAGTTTCTCTCAGATATCTCACCAACTCTCAGTGAAGATGCTAACCCATTCTCAGGGGTTTTCAGACAAATTATACAGAAATTTTAAGTTGTTCATCACAGAATACTTATCCTCCAGGGAACCTACTGCTAATTAGAACCACAATCCAAATGCAATTTTGAGAAATTTCTTAGTTTGGATGTACATACCACACATCAAATTGGGACTTCGACATTTTCATAAATTTTAATGAAATAATTTATCTGTTTAATTCATTTCTGAATCAGGAGCTGTCATTTGCATTATGCCTTTAACATGACAAACTCGCCTTTAGCACTACAATTGCTCCCAAGTCACATAAGGCAACTTCAAGAATAGATATCCATCCAGGTTGCCTTCAACCCGATGGCATGAACATTAATTTATTTAACTTAACCGTAATTTCCCTCCCCCCACTTCTCTCTTTCTTCCATTCCCTCTTTCTTCTATTCCAATTTCTTGGTCCCTCTTACCACTTTTCATCTCTTCACCTGTCTGTCACCCACCTCTTTCACTTTCTCCCACGGTTGAGTGCTTTATCCGATTCTTTTTTCTTCAACCATTTACTTCTTCCACCTATCACCTCACAGCTCCTCCACCCACTCACCTTACCCCTCACCTGGCTTCACCTGTCAGCTTGTACACCTTTCCTCCCATCTTCTTACTCCAGCTTCTTCCCTCTTCCTCACCGGTCCTGATGAAGGGTTTCAGCCTGAAATGCCAATTGCTTTTACCTCTCCTTAGATGCTGCCTGATCTGCTGAGTCCCACCAATACTTTGCTTGTGTTTGTCAAGATTTCCAGCATCTGCAAAATCTCTTGTGTTTCAGATAAGCAGAACTTTGTACTAAGAAAGCAGATGTAAAAGTAAGACTTAAAGTAGAAAAGACATTTAGGGATTGATGGCATATTGGAAATAGTTTATAGTTCGTGTCAATACATTTGTAGGAGTCCTTATTTACCATTATTTTAAGTTAATTCTGAAACTACAAGCTTTTTAAGATTTGCTGAATGAATGAAACTGTCACACAAGTGCATACTGAATTTTATTTTTGGTGTTTAACTGTAATGCCTACCAATTTAAGTCTACTTTACAATCGTGTTATGGTGTAGCATAGGAGAAAAGGATTACTGATAAATGGGGAGGTAGAGTTGAATCCTTCAGCATTGTTTATCAATTAATTTATTATGTAAAACCCATACAAAAATGGTCATTATCACTTCCCTTCATCTTCCTGTTCATCAATTATCTTTGCACTGACTCCAAGCAAAATTTCTAAGTGGCATCTGAAAATCCTGATATGATATACTGCATACAGGCTTTGGCATTTCCTTGACCATGGATGATTTGTTAATGAGGTTTACCCACTAAAATAGTTCAGGTCAGAACTACTTCACCTGATGGGTAAACCGTTAGACACTCTTGGCCTATTTCTCATTTGCCTCTTCCAATGTTTTTGCAAGGTAATTCCCTAATAGCTACAGCGTGACAATGATAACTCCAATATGCCTTAGAGCAGGGCTGCCTAATCTATTGGTTACAACCTTTAATATAGTCAAAAGATCAATTGCCATGGTTGCATTCTATGGGCTAAATTCAACTTGCCACAGTGCCTCAGACATTGACTTCTCAACCATTTTCTATCAGAGAGACATTCCACTTCCTTAACCCACATATGTTCTCAGTTGATGTCTATCTTATCCTGTTTTATCTACAGTCCACAGTAGAGGGGGAAGGCAGAGAAAGGAGAGGATAAAGAGAGTGAAGGCCTTTCTACCTGTTTAGTTGGGATAACACTTCCTGAGTGAAATTAAAAAGAGATAGATAAAGAGAGAGAGAGAGAAATACAGTAGTGCCCTTGTTCTGCCTCTAATACGGTGAGTCTTTGGGTCCTCTGACTGCATGAGTTATCTGTTACCAGGACTGTAAACCACAGAACTGTGCTTAAAAAAAGGTCATGGAATTGGTTAATTGAAATATTACTGAGTAAGTATAGTCGCAGTGGTGGCAGTCTCATCAGAGGCAACAAGTAATGGTTTCGGGATAAAATATTGTATTCAGAGAATGTTGCACTATCATCCTAACCTTCTTTAAACCAAGGTACAGTCTCCTTTTTCAGACAAATATATCATGATAATGATTCCTTTTGAGCTTCTTTTGATGCTTTGGCTAAGTTTATCTATTATCCATTGTTACTATAATATATTACCTGTTCATCATCACATTACCATTTGTAGAATCTTTCTCTGTGCTGGTTATTAGTTACTTGATTGCAAATTGGAAAATAACTTGGGAAGCCTTGCAGGAGTGAGCGACATCAACTATTTCCAAGCCCAGAAGAGTCAGATTCATGGAAAATCATTGCAGCAAAAGTTGCAAGAATCTCGGTGGTAGGCTGGTAGACATCAGCAAATAATGGCAAGATTGGGCGCATAAATTCAATGAAGGAAATGGGTTCCTATTCTATAAAATTATTGCCACTCCCAAGGGTAGCAGTTTTAGCAATCCTGCAGACTGATGACTGTTGGCCATAGTACAGAAACCCCTTTAGAAACACATAGAATTAGGAAGACCAAATGTTCCTGGTGGTAATATGAAATTCTACCATCTCTTTTGACTGTCAGAAAAGCTGCTTGTACTCCATTGGAAGCTAAACAATGAAAGTAGTTAGACTGGCAACCAGATTCTGAATAAAGATGAGCTCCACATGAACGTTGATAGAAGTAACCATGTTTGTTATGTAAGAAAGGTATGTACTAAAGACTATGCAGAACCCTTTGCCAGTTTGGGTCTGAACTCTGCCAGTTTCCTTGGCAGTGAGTGCATGCTTTCTGAAAAGCATTTGAGAATATGCAACCAAATAGTAATTAAAATAGATAGAGGCTATAAATATTCAAAAGGTTATGCACATATCGTGGAATGAGAAATTAGGTTTTTACCCTGAAAACCTTGGTTCTTGCACTGTCTGTCTGGCTGTTGTTTAAAACATTATGGTACAGATTTTGTTTTTAAATGGCTCCCACCACTTCTTTGCCATAATGCATTTCCTGTTTAAATGTTTAAGTTACCTTTAAATACTGTCATCATTTGCTCTTCTGAATTCTCAGCTAATGCTTTTTGCTCTAGGCTTTACAGTTGTCACTACTTACTGTTCCTCTTTCTCCTCCTCCAATCATTAAATTGTTTTAATGATTATGAGACTCAAGAATACAAATATATGGAAGCAGGAATGGGCCATCTAGCCCCACTGTCTTGCCCTGATGTTCATTATGATCATGTGTGATCTGCACTAGACATCAATACTTTTCCTGTGCAAGATTACCATAGCAGTTAATCTCTCGATTTTTCAAAATAAAGTCTATCTCCACTTTAAATGCATTTAATGACCTGGTCTCCACAATTTGTCTGTTCAGAGAATTACAGAGATTTGCCACTCTCCACAAGAGGAACTGTCAACATACTCTATCTTGGTTTTAAAATGACCAGTTTCTTACCTTGAAATCAAGTACCATCATTCATCATCCTTCTCACAATAAAAAAAAAGCTTTTCAAATCTAATAACTTAATTCCAGAAGTACAGTATACCACTCTGGAGAAATCAATACTTCCTGCTGGGACAGTGTTACTTACTAGTTAAGCACCTTTCAACAGCATTCTGAATGTACTCGTAACTTCCTGCAAAGTCCACTTTGATATCCAAATTCCAATCTTCAGCTTAGTCCAATGGACTACCTGAAAATTGTATTGTGATCCTTCTTGCTTGCTTGAAGTCAAGTTAAGAAGATTTAGAAGCTTTCTAGGCCATAATTAGAAGGCTATAAAATCTGACAAGCAATCTTCTGCCATCTTCAACAAGAAAAAATCTGCAGATGCTGGCAATCCAAGCAACACACACAAAATTCTGGTGGAACTCAGCGGACCAGGCAGCATCTATGGAAAAAAGTACAGTCAACATTTCGGGCCAAAACCCTGCTGAAGTCCTGCCAAAGGGTCTCAGCCCAAAACATCAACTGCACATTTATTCAAAAATGCTGTCTGGCCAGCTGAGTTCCTCCAGCATTTTGTGTGTGCTTCTTCTGCCATCTTGGTCTCATTGGTGCTCATCAGAGGCATTAAAAAACTGTCCTGGTGAAACTGTGAAACGTCTCATTATCTTCTTCCAACTTAGAAACAAAAAATGCAGGCATATTTGTTCTTAAAGTACATAAAAAAGTACATATAAGTGTGAGATGCTACATTTTGGTAGGACTAATCAAAACAGGACATACATGGTAAATGGTAGGACATTGAAGAATGCAGTAGAACTGAGAGGTCTAGGAACAATGGTGCCTAGTTCCCTGAAGATGGAATCTCAGGTGGATAGGGTGGTGAAGAAAGCTTTTGGTTATGCTGGCCTTTACAATAAATCAGAGCATTGAGTATAGGAGTTGGGATGTAATGTTATAATTGTACAAGGCATTTATAAGGCCAAATTTGGAGTATTGTGTACAGTTCTGGTCACCAAATTATAGGAAAGATGTCAACAAAATAGAGAGAGTACAGAGAAGATTCACTAGAATGTTGCCTGAGTTTCAGCACCTAAGTTACAGAGAAAGGTTGAACAAGTCGGGTCTAATTGAGAGTTAGGGGGCAGAAGTTTAGGGGTAACACAAGGGGGAACTTCTTTACTCAGAGGATGGTAGCTGTGTGGAACGAGCTTCCAGTAGAAGTGGTAGAGGCAGGCTCGATATTGTCATTAAAGTAAAATTGGACAGCTATATGGACAGGAAAGGAATGGAAGGTTATGGGCTGAGTGCAGGTCAGTGGGACTAGGTGAGAGTAAGCATTCGGCACGGACTAGAAGGGCTGAGATGGCCTGTTTCCATGCTGTAATTGTTATATGGTTATATGGTTATAAAAAAGGGTAAATATGCAATAGTTCAATCAATGCCTGATAGAGGAAAATACTTTTTAACCTTTTGATAATATTTTTCACACCTCATCAGAGTCTTACTTTGTATGTATTTTACTGGTTGACCTGCTGTGCACTTCCAACATTTTTTGTTTTATTTTAAATTGTCAGCATTGATGTCTCTTTTCCCCTTTATCTCCATGCATAGTATATACCTGGCCTCTTGATGTAGAAGATTCCATAATACACATTAGAAAAATACCATCTACACTGGAACCTGTAACACCTCAGAAATTTGATTTTATTCACACCAACAGTCGGGCATTAGTTCAACACCCACCGTTGTTTGATGCCTGTAATGGGGAGTATTTGTGATGTAAAGAAACTCTACAATATCTGTGTCTTTTGGAAATGTTTTATAACTCAGTGTGTGTATATTTATGTAGTTTGAGTAACTTGATCAAGAGTTGGTCCATTCGTTCCCATAATTTGTGTTTTATCTTTCAGTTAAGTGTGTTTGCTCTCTCAGAGCTGTTGGATTTCACACTGAATTCAATCCTCAGTTTGTTTGGATTTTAGTCCATTGTTTGGTTTTAATTTATTCTTCAATTTGGCTATATTTTATCTTACAATTTGGTTAAAAGTTATCCTTCACTGAGTATATGTTTTTCCCCTCGGTAAGTTATCCTATTATCTCAGTTAATTAAGGTTAAAGAGGGATACAGCACATCGAGTCTGTACCAACCATCAGCAACTCACTTTACTCTAATCCTCTGTTAAACCCATTTTGTATTATACCCATATTCTCTTCAATTCCCCCAGACTCGAGACACTAGGAGCAATTCACAAATACCATTTAAACTTGCAACCCTCACATCTGCCAACTTCACACAAGCACTAAACAACTTGGCCTTTTCTCCTTGGAGTGAAGGAGGATGAGAGGTGACCGGATAGAGGTGTATAAGATGATACATTAATCGTGTGGATAGTCAGGGGCTTTTTTCCCAGGGCTGAAATGGCTAACACAAGAGGGCACAGTTTTTAAAGTGCTTGGAAGTAGATACAGAGGAGATGTCGGGGTAAGTTTTTTACGCAGAGAGTAGTGAATGCGTGGAATAGGCTGCCAGCGACGGTGGGGGAGGCAGATACGATAGGGTCTTTTAAGAAACTCCTGGATAGGTACATGGAGCTTAGAAAAATGGAGGGCTATGGGTAACTCTAGGTAATTTCTAAAGTAAGTACATGTTTGGCACAGCATTGTGGGCCGAAGGGCCTGTATTATGCAGTAGTTTTTCTACGTTTCTATATTTCTAACACATGCAAAACACTGAAGGGACTCAGCAAGCCAGGCAGCATCTGTGGAAAAGAGTAAACAGTCAATGTTTTGGGCCAAGACCCTTTATCAGGACAGAAAAAAAAGATGGGAAGTCAGAGAAAGAAGGTGGGAGGAAGAAGTACAAGGTAGTAAGTGATAGGTGAAACCGGGAGAAGGGGAGGGGATGAAATAAAGAGCTTGAAAGTTGATTGGTGAAAGAGGTAAAGGGCTGTAGGAGGGGGAATCTGATAGGAGAGAGTAGAAGACCATGGAAGAAAAAGGAAGGTGGTGGAGCACCAGAGGGAGGTGATGGGCAGATAAGGAGATGAGATGGGAGAGGGAAGCAGGAATGGGGAATGTTGAAGGAGTGGTGGGGGGGTGGGGGGGGGAATTCCAGAAGTTTGAGAAATCGATGTCCATGCCATCAGGTTGGAGGCTACCCAGATGGAATATAAGGTGTTGCTCCTCCAACCTGAGTGCGGCCTCCATTGCAACAGTAGAGGAGGCCAAGGACTGACATGTTGGAATGGGAATGGGAAGTACAATCGAAATGGGTAGCTACCAAGAGATCCTGCTTTTACTGGTGGACAGAACATTGGTGCTTGGTGAAGCAGTCTCCCAATCTATATCGGGTCTCATTGATGTGCAAGAGGCCACAATGGGAGCGCTGGTTACAGTAGACCCCAACAGACACAACAGTAGACCCCAACAGACACGCAGGTGAAATGTCGACTCACCTGGAAGGACTGTTTGGGGCCCTGAATGACAGTGGAGGAGGAGGTATAGTGGCAGGTCTGGCACTTGTTCCATCTGCAAGGATAAGTACCTGGAGGGTAGATCATTAGGGAAGACCTGCTAACAGCCACCAGCATTTTGTATGTGGAATTCCAGTATCTGCAGATTTATTCTTGTTTGTGATTCGACACAAATACTGTCTGTAGTCGGGATTGAACCCAGGTTCTCTGACACTGTGAGTCAGCAGTTCGATTAGTTGCACCGCTGAGCCACCCATTCTTCATCCACTGGTGTAACTAGAGCTCTTTCATTGATAAGTTGATGTCATTCACTTACTCAAGCTGTTCCTTACCATTTGTTCCCTCAAAATGTCTAAGTCCTCAAATTAGTTTACTTTGTTACGAGTGAGTACATTTCTGGCAAGCTTACTGCTATGATTGATGCTCTTGTTCATTTTTATGACTATATTATCTACTAATGAGAAATTTCTGTTATAATTTGACATGTCTGGCAGAAGTAACATGCTATTTCAACTGGTGTTCATGCATATTGTTCAAGTGAATATGTACTTTGTTGTGCATGCATTTAATTTCTCTGTAACACACACAAACTGCTGGAGAAACTCAGCAGGCCAGGCAGTATCTATAGAAAACAGTCAACGTTTCGGACTGAGACCCTTCTTCGGGATTGGAAAGGAAGGGGGAAGAAAGCATGATAAGAAGGTTGAGGGAAGGGAAAGGAGTAAAGCTAAAAGATGATAGGTGAAGCCAGGTATTTAAGGGAGGGGGATGAGGTAAGAGGCTAGGAAGTGATGGGTGGAAAAGTTAAAGGGCTGGCGAGAAAGAAACTTGATTGGAAAAGAAAGTGGACCATGGGAGAAAGGGAAGGAGGAGGGGCACCAGAAGGAAGTGATAGGCAGGTGGGGAGAAGAGATAAGATGGGAGCCAGAGTGGGGAATGGAAAAAGGGGGAGGGGAAACATTACGAGAAGTTAAAGAAATCGAGATTCATTTCAGGACTGATGAAGAGTATCAGCCTGAAATGTTGACTGTTTACTCTTTTCCATAGATGCTGCCTGGTCTGCTGAGTTCCTCAGCATTTTGTGTGTGTTGCTTGGATTTCCAGCTTCTGCAGATTTTCTCCTGTTTTTAATGTCTCTGTGTTTACTGGGCTGGTTAGAACTAGTTTGCAGTATTGTTCAGATATTGAAAGATGTATTTCTATTCATAGAATTTTATGCAAGAATACGAAACTAGGTAGAGTCAGGTGATTACTTGAGTTAACTTGATATATTGCTTATTTTAATGGGACTTTTCCTGATCCACTATAGCTTGCTTGGAAACCTGGAAAGAGATGGGTACATTATTAATAATATCAGTCCCAAGAACTTGCTGTGATGAACCTCACCAATTCATAGGCCTGCAGTTACGCAAGTATTTCTATAGAGTTACTGGAGCATCACCAGTAAATTCTAAGTTCTGCATTCTTCAAACTGCTGCTGGCCACAATTTGATGAGATGCACTTGTCTACTATTATTCAAAGCAATGCACCTATATGAGCTGAGAGAGTCCCAGCCAAAAGGTTTCCTGCAAAATAGATCCTAATGAGTTGCTGGCCCTCAAAGCATTTTGCATATTTTTCCCTACTGGTATAATTCAATACTAAACTCCACTACAGGAGATACATCATACACTGTTTATGGCATTTTGTACTTCAGGCAAATCTAGATATTTTGACAATTAGCTCAAAATCATATCTCATAGACTTCTTTGGACTTTTCTTCTTAAAGCTTGATGTCAAACCTTATGAACTAGGTGAACATCTATTTTAGTCAATGGCCTGTTTTGCAGTATTATATTCTCTAGCATGTCTGAAGAATGTTTTGTATGGCCAGACTAGAAGTTCTTCAACACTAAGAAGATGCACTAAATAAACATGATGCTAATAAGTATTTCTGTGAGGACCCACACTGGAAGTTTCTATTGCTCATGAGATCTATATTGTTTTGTATCATAGATCAGGCCAGACATACAGTAGGTAACTCACTGTGAGCCCCTCAGTGTACCACTCTAGAATAGTCAGGTAGCTGCTAGGTTGTGATGGGGTTAGTTCCTAAGAGTGGAGCCATGAGTGATGTAGTGAGTTATTTTTTTATTATTGTTATTGAAATACACCACAGAATAGGCCCTTCATGCCCTTTGAGCGTGCTGCCCAATAAACACCGGTTTAATCCTAGCTTAAT
The DNA here is from genome assembly GCF_030028105.1 of Mobula birostris. NCBI lineage: Eukaryota > Metazoa > Chordata > Chondrichthyes > Myliobatiformes > Myliobatidae > Mobula > Mobula birostris. The sequence continues at coordinate 44,648,821 of NC_092390.1, forward strand.
CGTGGCACAATTTACAATGATCAACTAACCTACCAACTGGTACATCTTTACACTGTGGGAGAAAACCAGAGCACCCAGCAGAAACCTACATGGTCACAAACTTCTTAGGGACAGTGGTGGGAATTGAACCTGGGTTGTTGTTACTGTAAAGCGTTGTGCTAACCACCACACCACCGTGCCAGCGTCATTAAGTTCAGGGGACGGTTGATAGGTTACTGAGATCGCAAGGTCCAAATTGGGATGTGGTGGAGCATCCTAAGTTCCTTGGATGGTGTGTGGTCTCAATCATCTTGAGTTCATGATGAGAGTTCTGGCATGGGAGTCTGGCTCCTACAATAAACCAAAATGGCTGCCAGCACCAGACACCAGTGGCTCTGGCAGACCCTTCCTACACTGACACATGACTTCTGAATGAATACTATACAATATTGGTGGGTCATGCATACACCGATGAAAATTACTGAAGTGAAGTCCAATTAGCTTTGCGCCATATAGGACACAACTGTCCGTGTCCTGGTACCTCTGGGAATTAGTACATGTTAGGCATGGACAATCTGAAAGGAAAATGGAAAATTTAGTAGAACATTCAGTAAGCTTTCAGCCATAAACTTTTCTAAGTACATTAATCTTTATTAACTTTTGTGATTTTCCATCATAGGATATCTTGAGCTAGAGGTAGCACTTAGTCAAAGGATGCTGAAAAAAAGTCTCAATTTTACATAGGAGAAGGAAGAATATTTTTTCTCAGAGGAGTCCCATTAATGCTGTGACCCCCCCCCCCACCTTTTCTGGGTGTTTCTGGAAATGCAGCTGGTTAGCCCCTTGCTGACAACCACTGGATTCCATGGCAATAAACCCACCTTTCTCCGGCTTCATACTTTTAAGGTGTATATGACTTTGGTCCCGCCAAATCCATGGGGTTAGGATGCCTCACCCACCCAGACCCCGGTTTGTGTGAATGTTGTGTGATTTACTGCCCTGCAATAGCCAGTCAGCATGAAGTAAAAGATCACACACTGGATACAATTATAAAGAAGTACTGTATATTTGTTAACGTTAACTTACCAAAAACTTAGTAAATAAATGAAGAAAAAAAAATAAAAGGGCCCATTATAATTAATCAGTCAAATGTACTCAAGTTGGAGCTCCAATCTTCCAAAAGCCAGAATCAGTGATGTGGTAGACCGCCACGCCTGGGCTCCATCGAATCTTGTTTCCCCACCAGATCAAATCCTATGACCGGTTCTCTACAGTGTCTTCTCTCTTCATCTCCTGCCAAACAAAGACAAAGACCCACCGCTTGTGTCAGTCACAAAACTGCTCCCCCAGCCTTCTCAAGAACCTTCTCCCCATTCCACTCCCTTGATTGAATGGCCCACATTCCTAAGCATCTCTTATCTTCCATAGCAACCCAAATCTTGCTTCTATAGAAAGACCATTACTTGAAAAACCCTACAACGTCAGCAGTAAATCCTTTAACAGGGCATTACAGCTGCATAAAAGAATCAAATTTAAATATACAACTGCATTATTTTCAATAATACACAATGCAAATGAGAGCAAAAGTATATAGATTTTCACCACATCTACCTCTGCATTGCAAATTAATAAAATTTACTTTTGATGTTCAAACTAATTTTGATTTATCAATACAGTTAAAGGTTTCTCTGAATATGATGGTCCTTTCCCACATTTTGCAAGTAAAATTAATATTTAATATTTATATGGTTGATATAATATATCAGCAGAATACATATTAAAATACTTTTCTCTGTTTAACCACACAATCCACTGCAATTTTCCATTATTTTACATATCAATTTACAGTCTATTTTCATCAAGACCTTCTAATTTTACTCAATTCAATAACCATAATTAACCTCAGAGCAGAAATCTGGAATTGGCAACAATTTTTTTTGGAACGTTGGTTAATAATTGCCTTTGAAAAAGTGGTGGAAAACCACCTTCTTCAATCATTGTGGTGCTTTTGGTGCAGATGTTCCTAAAATGTTGCTGAGAGGAAGCTCCAGAATTTAAACCCAGCAGCAAAGTAGAAGTGGGGATATACAGTGGCATGCAGAAGTTTGGGCATCCCTGGTCAAAATTTCTAATACTGTGAATAATTAAGTGAGTAGAAGATGAACTGATCTCCAAAAGTCATAAAGTTAAAGGTGAAACATTCTTTTCAACATTTTAAGCAAGATTAATGTTTTCATGTATTAAATAGAGTGAAAAAAGGTAAGGAGAGCCATGCAAAAGTTTGGACACTGTCTCAGACCTTAGTTAGCCTGCTAGGGCTATGGCTTGTTCACAGTCATTGTTAGGAAAGGCCAGGTGCTGCAAATTTCAAAGCTTTATAAATACCCAGACTCCTCAAACCTTGTCCCAACAATCAGCAGCCATGGGCTCCTCTAAACAGCTGCCTAGCACTCTAAAAATTAAAATAAATGATGCCCATAAAGCAGAAGAAGGCTATAAGAAGATAGCAAAGCGTTTCCAGGTAGCTGTTTCCTCAATTTTTAATGTAATTAAGAAATGGCAGTTAACAGGAACAGTGGAGGTCAAGTTGAGGTCTGGAAGACCAAGAAAACTTTCCCAGAGAACTGCTCGTAGGATTGCTAGAAAGACAAATCAAAACCCCCATTTGACTGCAAAAGACCTTCAGGAAGATTTAGCAGACTCTGGAGTGGTGGTGCACTGTTCTACTGTGCAGTGACACCTGCACAAATATGACCTTCATGGAAGAGTCATCAGAAGAAAACCTTTCCTGCATCCTCACCACAAAATTCAGCATCACAAGTTTGCAAAGGAACATTTAAACAAGCCTGATGCATTTTGGAAACAATTCCTGTGGACTGATGAAGTTAAAATAGAACTTTTTGGCCGCAATGAGCAAGAGTATGTTTGGAGAAAAAAGGATGCAGAATCTCATGAAAAGAACACCTCTCCAACTGTTAAGCATGGGGGTGGATCAATAATGCTTTGGGCTTGTGTGGCACGGGGAACATTTCACTGGTAGAGGGAAGAATAAATTCAATTAAATACCAGAAAATTCTGGAAACAAACATCACACTGTCTGTATAAAAGCTGAAGATGAAAAGAGGATGGCTTCTACAACAGGATAATGATCCTAAACACACCTCAAAATCCACAATAGACTACCTCAAGAAGCGCAAGCTGAAGGTTTTACCATGGCCCTCACAGTCCCCTGACTTAAACATCATCAAAATTCTGTGGATAGACCTCAAAAGAGCAGTGCATGCAAGATGGCCCAAGAATCTCACAGAACTAGAAGCCTTTTGCAAGGAAGAATGGGCAAAAATCCCCCAAACAAGAATTGAAAGACCCTTAGCTGGCTACAGAAAGCGGTTACAAGCTGTGATATTTTCCAAAGAGGGTGTTACTAAGTACTGACCATGCAGGGTGCCCAAACTTTTGCTTCGGGCCCTTTTTCTTCTTTGTTATTTTGAAACTGTAAAAGATGGATATAAAAAAGTAATCTTGCTTAAAATATTAAAGAAATGTGTCATCTTTAAGTTTATGCCTTTTGGAAATCAGGTCATCTTTTACTCGCTTAGCTATTCACAGTAACAGAAATTTTGACCGGGGTGCCCAAACTTTTGCATGCCACTGTACTTCAATGTCAGGAAGACACATTACTTAAAAATAGAGCTGTAGACATGATGTTCCCATATACCTACTGTCCTTATTTTTTGTGTTACTGAATTGGAAGGTGCTGTGAGGTTGACCTGAGTGAAGAAGTGAAATGCTTTTTATATCTGGTGCACAATGCAGGTATGATGTACCACTTACGAAGACAATGAATGCTTGGATGGTGGACAGGTGTCAATCAAGCTGGCTTTTGGACATGCACAGATATATCATAAATGACAATATAATGGATGACACAATATGGTTAGAAGCATGGTGGCATGGCGGTTGACTCTGTACTTCACAGTTCCAGCCACCTAGCTTCAATCCTGACCTTGGTTAGTTACTTCCCATTATGCCACTAGCATTTAGGGCAGCAGGAATGGTCCACCATCCCTGGCAGTGTTCAGGGCTTTCTTTATCAAGTCAGTAGCTTCCTCTTGGTTTTCACTACTGTCAGTCATGCAGGTCCTGGGTGGAGACTTGGGAATACCATCACACACAGATGTATAAGGATTTTCCATTACTGTTTCCATAACAATTTTGTTTTACCAGTCAGAGCTGTTAGCCCTGAACTGAGCCCCTGAACCTGGAAGACCAGCGGACCACTCTGAGTGTGGCCTCTACCCTTTGACCTATTTGGCATGGGTGACCCTACCAAGAGCAAAAGCATAAAAACCTGATTCCATCCAGCATAGCTTTCCAGGTCATTGAGACATACAAGTTTCCAAACCATGACAACGCTGTGGTCCTCTTGGAGGAATCCTGACTTTCAGTCAGTCAGTGGGTGCCGTCCTGAATCTGGGGTTGGCGGCTATGCACCTCCATCTTCTTCGATCTTGCGACAGCGCTGAGTACAGCCTCTCCTCCAGTTTGTTCTCGCTGGCTGCCTTGGCACTGCCCACCACCACTCCCGCTGAGCTCGAGCCCAAGGCCGTGTCGGCCTCCAACCGCGGTCGCTTCTTCAAGCTCGGCCCTTCCTTAGGCGGAGACCTTGGACAGGTCCAGGCAGCCAATGCAGCGCCCAAGTTCATCATATCTCTTCTAAACTAGGTGCATAACATACGATTCATAGATATGTGGTGAGGCTTTAATCTCTTCCACGGAGGATGGCTGTTGGCTCACAAGGAGCTCATCCGCCCTTTGTCAGGTCTTGTTTTTTTTAGTCCTGCTGGGTGTCCTCACACCCTCTTCACCAGACTAAATCCGGGGTGGAACCAGACCACGGCCCCCGGCCGTCTGGTAACTGCTCTTAGGTGCTGACCTTAGGTGCTATCTAATTGGTATTTGCACATTTTCTCTGTAATCACTTTGGAATTTTTGGTTTTCTCCCACATGCCAAAGGCATGATGGTTGGTAGTTTAATTAACTACCGTAAATTACCCATATAGCATTTTATATAGCATAGATAGTGGTATTGTTGTTCCAGCTGTATGACATGCTTTCCATATGTTAGCAGTATCTAGTCTTAAGTATATCGCTGCAGTTCAATTTTACAAGGCTAACATCAAATTTGTGCAACACCATCCTGTATGCATGTTTTCATGTTATTAGTAGATTGATATAAATTATTCCAGATAAACCAATCCTTCTTAGCCTGACTTTAAAACTATGGCATTTTATCAGACCAGAAAAAAAAATAGAGAACAGGAAAAGGCCCTTTTGCCAACTAAGTATATCAACCACGCATTTATTCTTCCTATATTTTCATCAGCTCCGTCTAAATTTTACCCCTCACCTGCATAAAGGGGCAATTTAAAGTTGCTAATTATTCTACCCACTTGCACATCTTTGGACTAAGGGAAAAAACTGGAGCACTTGAAGGAAACTCAAGTGGTCACAGAGAGAATGTGCAAACTCCACAGCTAACACGACAGGTAGGATTGAAGTTGGTTCAGTGGAGCATTTTTCTATGACACAAAGGTATTTCATGTTGAAATACATGGCTGACTTCTGGTGCTGTCAAGCATTCCTTGTCATAAATTCGTGGCCCTAGATTGCCTTTTTGTTCCTTCGATTCATGGACAAAATGTTAGGCACAATGAGCTCATGATATATCACCCATTAAGTGAGTCTGGTTCTATGTCAGAACACCTAACCATAGAATCAACTCCACATATATATGGAGAAAATATGGCTCTGTTCAGTCAGACCATAAATCAGCTTGCACTGTGTTGAGATTTCTTTTAGAAATGTACATTTCCAAGGTTTACAGATAAAGTAAAGAACACATGATCAGAATCAGAACCTGGTTTAATGTCACCGTCATATGTTGTGAAATTTGTTGTCTTCATGCCAGCAGCACAAAACAATACATAATAATAGAGAAAATATGTGAATTACAGTATATATTAATCAGAGTCAGATTTACTATCACCAGCATATGTCATGAAATTTGTTAACTTACGGCAGTATTATGAAATACATGATAAACAAATATAGAAAAAAATTGAGTTACGTTAATAGACATATATTTCTATTAAATAGTTAAGTTAAAATACGTTGTGCAAAATAACAGAAATAAAGAAAGTATTGAGGTAGTGTCCGTTGGCTCAATGGCCATTCAGAAATAGGATGGCAGAGTAGGAGAAGCTGTTCTTGAATCATGGAGTGTTGAATCAGGCTCCTGTACGTACTTCACGATGGTGGCATTGAGCATGTTCTGGGTGACGGGGGTCCTAAATGGTGGATGCCACATTTTTGAGGTATCGCTCCTTGAAGATGTCCTACAGAGGCTACAGAGGCTAGTGTCCATGATAGAGCTGACTAAGTTCACAACTTTCTGCAGCTTCTTTTGATCCTGTGCAGTAGCTCCCCCACCCATACCAGACGGTGATGCAGCCAGTTAGAAAGCTCTCTGCGGTACATCTGTAGAAATATGTGAGTGTCTTTGTCTCCTCAAACTCCTAATGAAATAAAGCCACTGTTGTGCCTTCTTTGTAGCAGTATCAATATGCTAGTCCCAGGATAGGTCCCCAGTGATATCAATAGTCAGTTATGTAGCCATGCTGAGTTGCTATCACCTCAAAATGAAGGGCTGAATCCAACCAAGATTGAGCATTATTGCATGTTTAATAAAAGGCAATATATATATATTCTTCTCTTTTGAAATGGCATTGCAGCAACATTTTTCAATAAGTAGCACACACTACTTAGTGCTGCTAACAGTATACTTTCACATTTGAACATATAGTAACACCGTTGCTGATGAGAGTGAACTGTTTCCAGTCTACCAGATCTTTCACTAATAACAACCACAATAATTTTGAGAAGATCAAGCCTGGGTCTACTCTAAGTTCGATTGCCAATTTACATACAAGGTGACTGCAATCAGATGTTAAATTTGTAAAGTCATTCCTTTTGGCATCCCAGAGTGTACAATATTGCAGCTCACAGCATGATTGCCTGAAGTTTTCATAATACAGTAATTCTATGTTAAATAAAACACTGAATCAACAAGGAAAATCCACTGAACAAGGCATTCGATCATTTACATTTTATCCCAGAGAACTAAAATATATATTTCTGTAACATCAAAGTTGTAGAGTAAATTGAATGTATTTTGAAGTACATTCAAAGGGAAATCTCTTCTACTTGTAGTTATAAACTTTTTAAATTCCGAATTCAATAATTGGCAATGTGTGACTAACCTGGTATTTACTCTATGTCAAATACAAAATGTAAGTCTTCTTTATATTAATATATTCACACAAATCAAATATTTCAGTGTTCTTGTTCAGAACTTATTCACCAACTAGGCATGCTAATAATCTGCACCCTTCCCTGCTGGTGCAGCAGGATAACCAAATACTGAGAAAATAAAACATGAAAATGATTAAGGTGGCTGATACTTAAAGTTTAGAAGCCAAGACTGGATATCCCTACTGTAATAACACTAATTTCCTAATGCAAAAAATGTTAGGAAGCTAGCTGGGTATATCAAATAACTAATTTTGCTGGACATTTATTGTGCTTATATGTATGAGCTAGAATAAACTGTTTAGGTCAATAAAGTATATATATTTTAGTATTGATTATTTGTTCAAGTCTTTGAAGAAATTTCATTTCACCAACCAGAATTCCACTTTATGTAATTCAAATTGCAATAAATACATTTTACCAGCAGTTGTGGCTATGTCAGGACAGGAAATTAATTTTTTGTCAAACACATATGGATTTTCTTTTGCCTTCATCAAAATGTGGTTCTACAACAGTCAATCTAACAAGTTTTGCCGAAGTAGCATGATGTACAGTTTCTGAACCTCACCTCATGTTCTAAGATCTAATTTCTGCTACTTTGAGATCCATCAATTAGCCTTGACAAAAGTGACTATATTATTAGCAAGGAATTCTGTGCAGAATGACAATTGAGAAACAATTGGATTGTTTCTGAATCTATTTTGACAGTGCTTACAAATATAGTCCATTGCTTCAATTTTATCTTTGGGGCGTTGCATCCAACTTAATATTTGTGAGTCTATTTGCTATTTTAGAGTTCATATTGTGATATATCTTCTCTTATTTTGGCTACAGAAAAGTTAATGACCTTAGACACCTTTTCTTTTGCAATGGACAGAAACTATTAGATGCAAGTGGTCCTCTAGACATCAATTCATTGTTGAGAGTCTGTGCCCTCACCTTGATTTGGAATAGTAATTTGGTCATGGACCTCAAGCCAAGTTTTTTGACTCATAGACAACTAATTACCAATGCTCTAAGGAAACCCTGTGCAAGTTGCTGCCTCCCACTGCACTCTTGAAGAATCAATACTCCTGCATGTGGAACATTATAGAAACATAGAAACATAGAAAATAGGTGCAGGAGTAGGCCATTTGGCCCTTTGAGCCTGCACCGCCATTTATTATGATCATGGCTGATCATCCAACTCAGAACCCCGCCCCAGCCTTCCCTCCATACCCCCTGACCCCTGTAGCCACAAGGGCCATATCTAACTCCCTCTTAAATATAGCCAATGAACTGGCCTCAACTGTTTCCTGTGGCAGAGAATTCCACAGATTCACCACTCTCTGTGTGAAGAAGTTTTTCCTAATCTCGGTCCTAAAAGGCTTCCCCTCTATCCTCAAACTGTGACCCCTCATTCTGGACTTCCCCAACATCGGGAACAATCTTCCTGCATCTAGCCTGTCCAATACCTTTAGGATCTTATACGTTTCAATCAGATCCCCCCTCAATCTTCTAAATTCCAACGAGTACAAGCCCAGTTCATCCAGTCTTTCTTCATATGAAAGTCCTGCCATCCCAGGAATCAATCTGGTGAACCTTCTTTGTACTCCCTCTATGGCAAGGATGTCTTTCCTCAGATTAGGGGACCAAAACTGCACACAATACTCCAGGTGTGGTCTCACCAAGGCCTTGTACAACTGCAGTAGTACCTCCCTGCTCCTGTACTCGAATCCTCTCGCTATAAATGCCAGCATACCATTCGCCTTTTTCACCGCCTGCTGTACCTGCATGCCCACTTTCAATGACTGGTGTATAATGACACCCAAGTCTCGTTGCACCTCCCCTTTTCCTAATTGGCCACCATTCAGATAATAATCTGTTTTCCTATTTTTGCCACCAAAGTGGATAACTTCACATTTATCCACATTAAATTTCATCTGCCATGAATTTGCCCACTCACCCAACCTATCCAAGTCACCCTGCATCCTCTTAGCATCCTCCTCACAGCTAACACTGCCACCCAGCTTTGTGTCATCCGCAAACTTGGAGATGCTGCATTTAATTCCCTCATCCAAGTCATTAATATATGTTGTAAACAACTGGAGTCCCAGCACTGAGCCTTGCGGTACCCCACTAGTCACCGCCTGCCATTCTGAAAAGGTCCCGTTTATTCCCACTCTTTGCTTCCTGTCTGCTAACCAACTCCCCACCCACACCAATACCTTACCCCCAATACCGTGTGATTTAAGTTTGCACACTAATCTCCTGTGTGGGACCTTGTCAAAAGCCTTCTGAAAATCCAAATATACCACATCCACTGGTTCTCCCCTATCCACTCTACTAGTTACATCCTCAAAAACTTCTATGAGATTCATCAGACATGATTTTCCTTTCACAAATCCATGCTGACTTTGTCCGATCATTTCACTGCTTTCCAAATGTGCTGTTATCACATCCTTGATAACTGACTCCAGCAGTTTCCCCGCCACCGACGTTAGGCTAACCGGTCTATAATTCCCCGGTTTCTCGCTCCCTCTTTTTTTAAAAAGTGGAGTTACATTAGCCACCCTCCAATCCTCAGGAACTAGTCCAGAATCTAACGAGTTTTGAAAAATTATCACTAATGCATCCACTGTTTCTTGGGCTACTTCCTTAAGCACTCTGGGATGCAGACCATCTGGCCCTGGGGATTTATCTGCCTTCAATCCCTTCAATTTACCTAACACCACTTCCCTACTAACATGTATTTCGCTCAGTTCCTCCATCTCACTGGACCCTCTGTCCCCTGCTATTTCTGGAAGATTATTTATGTCCTCCTTAGTGAAGACAGAACCAAAGTAATTATTCAATTGGTCTGCCATGTCCTTGCTCCCCATAATCAATTCACCTGTTTCTGTCTGCAGGGGACCTACATTTGTCTTTACCAGTCTTTTCCTTTTTACATATCTATAAAAGCTTTTACAGTCTGTTTTTATGTTCCCTGCCAGTTTTCTCTCATAATCTTTTTTCCCCTTCCTAATTAAGCCCTTTGTCTTCCTCTGCTGAACTCTGAATTTCTCCCAGTCCTCAGGTGAGCCACTTTTTCTGGCTAATTTGTATGCTTCTTCTTTGGAATTGATACCATCTCTAATTTCTCTTGTCAGCCACGGGTGCACTACCTTCCTTGATTTATTCTTTTGCCAAACTGGGATGAACAATTGTTGTAGTTCACCCATGCAATCCTTAAATGCTTGCCATTGCATATCCACCGTCAATCCTTTAAGTGTCATTTGCCAGTCTATCTTAGCTAATTCACGTCTCATATCTTCAAAGTTACCCCTCTTTAAGTTCAGAGCCTTTGTTTCTGAATTAACTATGTCACTCTCCATCTTAATGAAGAATTCCACCATATTATGGTCACTCTTACCCAAGGGGCCTCTCACGACAAGATTGCTAATTAACCCTTCCTCATTGCTCAAAACCCAGTCCAGAATAGCCTGCTCTCTAGTTGGTTCCTCGACATGTTGGTTCAAAAAACCATCCCGCATACATTCCAAGAAATCCTCTTCCTCAGCACCTTTACCAATTTGGTTCACCCAATCTACATGTAGATTGAAGTCACCCATTATAACTGCTGTTCCTTTATCGCACACATTTCTAATTTCCTGTTTAATACCATCTCCGACCTCACTACTACTGTTAGGTGGCCTGTACACAACTCCCACCAGCGTCTTCTGTCCCTTAGTGTTACATAGCTCTACCCATATCGATTCCACATCTTCCCGGCTTATGTCCTTCCTTTCTATTGCGTTAATCTCATCTTTAACCAGCAACGCCACCCCACCTCCCCTTCCTTCATGCCTATCCCTCCTGAATATTGAATATCCCTGAACGTTGAGCTCCCATCCCTGGTCACCCTGGAGCCAAGTCTCTGTGATCCCAACTATATCATAATCATTAATAACAATCTGCACTTTCAATTCATCCACCTTATTACGAATGCTCCTTGCATTGACACACAAAGCCTTCAGGCGCTCTTTTACAACTCTCTTAACCCTTATACAATTATGTTGAAAAGTGGCCCTTTTTAATGCTTGCCCTGGATTTGTCAGCCTGCCACTTTTACTTTTCTCCTTAGTACTTTTTGCTTCTACCCTCACTTTACACCCCTCTGTCTCTCTGCACTGGTTCCCATCCCCCTGTTGTAAACTAACCTCCTCACGCCTAGCATCTTTAATTTGATTCCCACCCCCCAACCATTCTAGTTTAAAGTCACCTCAGTAGCCCCCGCTAATCTCCCTGCCAGGATATTGGTCCCCCTAGGATTCAAGTGTAACCCGTCCTTTTTGTACAGGTCACGCCTGCGCCAAAAGAGGTCCCAATGATCCAAAAACTTGAATCCCTGCCCCCGCTCCAATCCCTCAGCCACGCATTTATCCTCCACCTCATCGCATCCTACTCTCACTGTCGCGTGGCACAGGCAGTAATCCCGAGATTACTGCCTTTGCGGTCCTTTTTCTCAACTCCCTTCCTAGCTCCCTATATTCTCCTTTCAGGACCTCATCCCTTTTCCTACCTATGTCATTGGTACCTATATGTACCACGACCTCTGGCTCCACACCCTCCCACTTCAGGATATCTTGGACACGATCAGAAATATCCCGGACCCTGGCACCAGGGAGGCAAACTACCATCCGGGTCTCTGGACTGCGTCCACAGAATCGCCTATCTGACCCCCTTACTATCGAGTCCCCTATCACAACTGCCCTCCTCTTCCTTGCCCTACCCTTCTGAGCTACAGGGCCATTTATGTGGTAAATATACTAACAGAGGTTAATGTAAGGGGTTTCGTCTCTTATGTTACTGCGTAGGCTAATTAAAATGGCTTCTTTGTTATGTTAAATGCTGAGAAATTTTTTGCACTAGCAGCTTGTTTTGGGTTAGGAGTGTGATAAGAATATGGATACGGACCAATTGAGATAGTTGTTCTGTTTTTGGTGTATTTGAAGATACTGTATGCGCGGGGTTTTGGGGGAGAAGGAGAGAGAGAGAGAGAGAGAGACAGAGGATGGACCAGGTGCTGTGATGTCTGCTAACGGGGTTGGACCCCGAGGAGGGCGTTCAGCGAGGAGACGGAGACGGACTCATGTGGATCGTCTGGTCGACCACCGTTGTTGGTCCCAGACGGCCGGTCGAGGTGGTCCAAGGGGTCGCAGGGTGAAGAAGAAGGGTCCTGAGCTCCAACTGTTTGTGCACAAAGAGATTGAACTTTGATAAGTGTGGCGCCTTTTATTTTCCTTTTATATTTTATTCTCTATTAATTATATAGTTCCAATAATATCTATAAACTGTAAATCATTTAATCGTATCTGGTGTATTGTCTGTTATTTGGGCGGGGTGAGGTACATCACACAGCATCCACACAAACTAATTACCCAGTTTGGCAGGGCCAAGGGCTGTTTCCTTAGACGACAGCGAGCCGAGTGACCCTGAGTCTGGCCAGAGGGGCTACATTGTGGGGGCTCGTCCGGGATGGGATCTACTAGTATGCTGTGTGGTTGCCCTTTTTAAATCAATAATGTGTGTCTCTGTGGGTTATTTGCTGGTTATTGTGGGCGAGGTCTTTGTTCGAGTTCAGACTAGCATTGACGAGTTGGAGGTGGAACTCGGGGCTGTCCATGCTGTTGGGAGAGAGAGGAAAGAGTGGTCTGATTTGGAGGTAGGGTCTGCGAATAAATGTTCTAGCTATGGTAGGCTCCGCCTGACATTTGAGATAGTGTCCACCCCAAGAGGGGTGGAGGCGTACGAGACGCGGGCGGAGCGGATCTCTCAGTTGTTAGATGAGTGGCAGTGCTCGGTTGAGGGAGAGCAACAGGGATTGGTTGAAAGTTTGAGTAGGCGGGCTGGTGACGGTATTAGAGCTGTCAGGTTCACTTACACCGTAGTGACAGCTGTCAGTTATTTGAAAGTGGGAGAAAGTTTTCAGTGTGTCTTCTCTGGCTAGGAGGCTGGCTAAATTGCTTGCAGTGCCGGGGGATCATTTCAGGGAATCAGCCCCTCCTTCAGTTGTTCAGCTGGTCAGAGAGGTGTCGGGAAACTTAGTGGAGGCCCAGTGGGGGGACGGCTTGGGGTCTCTGGGGAAGCACGTTCCCAGCAATGTACCAATGAACTTCCGAAAGGAAAAGACCCTATTCCTGAAGGCTTAGAGGGACCACGCCCCAGGGTGTCGTTATGGATAGAGGGAAGCGATGCTAAAGCCATCCTTGACCCTGGGGCGCAGGTCAAGTTGGTGTACAGTTTGTTTTACAACCGGTGTCTGAAGCATTTACCCTTGACAACCGCAAGGGCACCGGAGATTTTGGGTACCAGTGCCAGTAGTTATCCAGAAGATGATGATTGGTTCATGACCCTGGAGATCATGGGGGCATTGTCTGGGCACCCAATGTGTCGAGTTGCTTCTGAGGACGTGTGTAGCAGCCTTGAGCCGGTACCGAATTTAAGCGAGACCCAGCGGTGGTACGGCCTGGGGGAAGTAGCTGAGGGTGAGACCCTCTTAGTAGATGATCTGAACTACCACGAGGGAGGGGAGTTGACTGCTGAAGACACCTCAGTGAGAGAGAGGTCGCGGCAACTGGACCCTGACGCCATGGAAGATAGAGGCAGCGTGTGTGTGGATTATGCGACGTGGTTTAATGTGCTGGATCTGAGGTGTGGATGTTACCAGATCCTGAGGAGTGCGGCTGTTGAGCCGAAGATGGCCATTATTAGTTTCCTAGGATTCTTCCAATCCAAAAAGATGCCCAAGGGCATATCCGGAGTCCCTGCATCCTTCCTGCAGGGCATGAGGAAGACCATGGGGGAAGTGAAGGTGTGTGGAGTTTTGGCGTATGTGGATGACCACCTAGAGCTTGGATTCGCCTGGGGGACTATGAAGCGAGGCGAGTGGCTGAGCCCAGGTGACAGAAGCGAAGTGTCAAATGTGGAGAAGTTTTTGGCTGGGGGAGTTTGGTGCAGTGTGAGAAAAATGACCCGACATACCAGTTGAACTTCTTGGTGTTGGAACAGATGGTGGTGGACCTGGGGATGGAAACCCAAGTTGTCAATCTGTCTGAGACACAGGGGAGAGAGGGGATTTGCACTGCTGAACTGAGTGCTCAGAAATGCTGACCAGAGACTGAGTGCCGCACTTGTGGGACGACCATTGCAGATTTGGAATTCACGCTCGTCAACGTGGAGAAGGAGCAATGGAATTCCGAGCCGACACTGCAGTCATGTACTGATGAATTAATCCAGCAAGAAGAAACAATGACCCACCTTCGAAGGGATCAGCAGAAACTCAATACATCGATTCAGAAAAGATTGGAAGACGTACAAGTTGGGGAAGATCAAGGAAGTGTTCTGACTAAGGCCAACAAAAAACCAAGAGCCCAGGGAGCGGAGTTTGGCTACACTCCCGAGGAGGTGAAGAAATGGAGGACAGATCTCGGAAAAGGGAGGCGGACGCTTGAAAGGAACCTGAAGATGACTATCGAGAGTTTAAATGAAGTGGAAAAACTGAAAGTTGACCTGGAAGACGTCATCAGGAAGAAAAAACTGGAGGCTGTATGTCCTTTAACTGCTGCTTTTCAGGTCAGGGCGGAAGAAACTGGTGGGGTAGCTGCGTCCCATATTGAGATGGCCAAGAACCCTGAGTCAGAACTGCTGAGGCTGTGGCGAGAGTTGAAGGAGTCCCCGAAGAAGCTGACGTCTCAACTGCAGGAGGCTGAAGGGGTAGCCCTGGCTAAATGTTTCAGTTTGGAGAGTCTTAAACAGCAGCTACCGATCCAGGGAATGAGGACGAATATGGATTCGAAGGATGATGTGCTGCACATGTGGTATCTGCTGCCTTTCACTAACTTCCCCCTGATTGAGGAAGAGAACTTTGGCCCTTTTCCCACTGAGTCAGGTGCAGTGGGGAGGGCTAGCTGTGGGCAGTCTGAGTTACGGCAGGACCAGGGAGGAAAAGGAGCAGGGCCCCGCACATGGGACAGGGGGCTCCAAGTTGTAATGGTGGCCTGAGTGAGAGAGGAGTTGGCAAGCAGACCAGAGGTATCCCTAGTAGTGTCTGAGCCTTTTGGGTTTAGGTGAGAGGATACGGAGGTCTCAGAGGGTTAAGAGGCTCCCAGATAGGTTGGCCTATGTAGCGCCCGTGGGACGGGCATAAGGTCCACTGTTTGGGGAGCACTGTCACTGTATGTATCTGTGTACATGTGTGTTGCGTATCTGTAGGACTGGTTGGCGAGTTATTTAGAAGTCATGAGGACATGACTTTATTTGGTGGGGGAAGAGTGTAAGGAGGTTTTGTCTCTTATGTTGCTGTGTAGGCTAATTAAAATGGCTTCTTTGTTATGTTATACTTGGGAATGCTTCTTTGTTATGTTAAGCGCTGAGAAACTTTTTGTGCTAGCAGCTTGTTTTGGGTTAGGAGTGTGATAAGAATATGGTTACGAATCAGTTGGGTTAGTCGTTATGTTTTTGGTGTATTTGAAGATACTGTATGCACGGGGTTTTGGGGGAGAAGGCGAGAGAGAGAGACAGAGGATGGACCAGGTGCTGTGATGTCCGCTAACGGGGTCGGACCCCAAGGAGGGCGTTCGACGAGGAGACGGAGACGTACTCGTGTGGAGCGTCTGGTCGACCATCGTTGTTGGTCCCAGGCTGCCGGTTGAGGTGGTCCAAGGGGTCGCAGGGTGAAGAAGAAGGGTCCTGAGCTCCAACTGTTTGTGCACGAAGAGATTGAACTTTGATAAGTGTGGCGCCTTTTATTTTCCTTTTATTTTTTTATTCTCTATTAATTATATGGTTCGAGTAATAACTACAAACAGTAAATAATTTAATCGTATCTGGTGTATTGTCTGTTATTTGGGTGGGGTGGGGTACATCACACAGCATCCACACAAACTAATTACCCAGTTTGGCGGGGCCGAGGGCTGTTTCCCTAGAGGACAGCGAGTCGAGCGACCCTGAGTCTGGCCAGGGGTGCTACATTAAAAACACAGAATGAACTCTAGGTGGGATGTCAATAGCGTGTAGAGAGGCTCCAGTCCTGATGGAGGGTCTCGGCCTAAAGCGTCGACTGTTTACTCTTTTCCATAGATTTTGCAAAGCCATCTGAGTTCCTCCAGTATTTTGTGTGTATTACTTTGATTTCCAGCATCTGCAGATTTTCTCTTGCTTGTCAATAACACCAACACTGACCAAGGACATAATTGGTGAATTGGGTGAGTTGCAGTTGGTGAAGGACTCAATGTGATGAGAAAGCTTTCTTAGTTTTATCCTCACCTTTTCAATTGCCAGAGATGTATTTGTCCATAACAATTTCTGTCAGAGTGATCTGTGCAAGTGGAGATGAATCTTGAATTCGCACAGATGTGATGTACCAACATGCCACTATGCCCACAGAATCAGCCTTTTAATCCAAACCCAAGCAAATATGAGAGATTACCAGAAACAGAATTACATCCAATCACAATTTGTAAAGGCATTCAATCACCCAATTTTCCATTATTTTTAAGCCAAGGGACAAATTCAGTATGAGGCCTACCTAAAATCTGAGGAGCCATCTCAGTGAATAGAGGAATACATAATGGTAAATAAAAGGATGATGTAGAAGAGTTAAGATGGTGGACAAAAACAGAACGCAAGAAAAACTCAGCAGACAAGCAATATCCGTGGAGACAAGAGGTGTAAGTCAACATTTTGGGTTGAGACACTGCCTCAGAGCAATAATACAGCATTTGATCCAGTGTTTCATCAATACCACCCCCCTCCAAAATTATTCCAGTGAGAATCCATGTTAAAGTTCTGCAAGAACTCAAGTCAAATCAACCAGACTGTTTGATTATTAAAGATTAATCATCAAAGCTTCCTGAACTTTGCTGCAGGAATTTCTCAGGCAATACAGTGGATTCCAGTTAACTGGGCAATCAATTAATCGATGCAACCACTTACTTGGAACAACTCTTAAAGAATAAAATCTAATGAAGAAAATAGCCTGGATTCCCTTCATTTACTTGGGACTCTATGCTGCTTAATTGGAACAGGAGACTGTTGCTGAAGTTGCTAACTAGCTTCAGTCACGTGCACTTGTGTGGCATTAGACATTACACCATACTAGAGCGAACAGTTTTTAAATAGCATGAGTTGTGGCGTATGTGTTCAAAAAGCAGTGATTTTTGTCACTGTTAGTTGGCGAAAAATAAGCAGTAAGATAATTCAGAACTGTTTTGCTCACTTTGGTTTCAAGCATTCATGCTTGGAGATGTCAGAAATGGGCGGTAGTGAAAGTGAAATGTTTTCATTACTTCAACAAATTACTCCTTACGAAGAATTTGTAACTATGAAAACCTGCAAAGAATTTGAAGGTTTTGACAATCATCTTGAATGCTACAATGAAAATGAATATTTTGAGGTTGTCATAAAGATTGTATGAAGGTAGTCCATTATCAGCACTAAGTATGCTGATTTTGATCATATACAATCAAAAGAGCACACCAGCATACACTGAATGAATTCCTCTGTTGATAACTATTAGGAACTAATACACAGATTTATAGCACTGCAGTAGTGTTGGTAGTGTTCTAATTAGTTCTCTATTTTGTTTAAATACATAATTTGTTATTTATGGTGGTCTTTTTTATACTTTTTAATTATTTCCATGAAACTTCGGTCAATTAGGGCAGCCGCATAACTAGGCCAAAATGTACTGGTCCTGGTGTGTCCTGATTAACCAAAATCTATGGTATCTTAGAAAGAAAACGACTGTTTCCATTAGCAATCACCCTCTCAGCATCAAATTTTGAAATGGAGATACAAGAGACCTCATATGCTGTAAATGGATGCAGTACTGGAGAATTCAATGCTCATAGATTATATGCCTCACAAGTATTATATAAGGTACCATTTTTCTGGCTTCAGTTTGACCTCACCATGGTAATAGAGAAGGCTAAAGGACAGACAGGTAACTGTGGAAATGGGAAGAGGGGGTTGAAGTGACTTATAACTGAAAGCTCAAGGTGGCCATCATGGACAAAGTGCTGGTGCTCTGCAAATTGTGCAGGGTCTACATGTGGTCTCACCAATCATGAACATTGCAATAGACTAGGCTGGAGGAGGTGAACATGAATTGCAAATTAGAAATGAAGTTGCTTAGTTGTGATTGTACCACATTCTGCATCCTTTACGACTATTCTAAAAATGGATCAGCCTGTGCCCACAAGGAACACAATTAGACAACATAAAGGGTTGACAGAAAAATGTCAAGTAATATTACATAATTGCAAAAAAATGACCATCTCCAATAGAAGTCTAATTGTATTCCCTCGAACAGTGACCTACATTGTGATCTCTAAGTTCTCCACTATCAACATAGTGATGGAGGTTAAGGCATGGGGTTGGATGAAATGGGAATACAGGAGAGGAGACATGGAGTCTCTTGCCTTTAGCCAGAAACTTAAGCAAATTAAGCATACTAATGCTGCCACAATAAGATCAGGGCAAAGGCTTGATATTATTCACTGAGCAGGTCATATCACAACAATCAAGTCTTTCCACCATCTACTATACAAGCTATAAATATGATGGAATACCCTTTACATGCTCGAATGAATGTAGCTCCAACAATATTCCAGAAGCTCAACCACTTCATTTATACTCCATCCACACTTCCAACGTTTATTGCACAGACATCAGAGATTTATAACTGAACTTTGTACTATTTTCAAGATGCACTGTAACTATCTGCCAGCATTTCCCAAACCAACATCGCTACTATCTTGAGGCATAAACACTGCAGGTCCTTAGGTAGAGCAGAACATGAAAGTTCCACTCCAAGTCACACAAATGCTGACTTGAAAATATCTCAATTTTGTTTTGCTGGGTTAAGATCATGGAGTTCTCTGCCTAATAGTCCAGCAATAATATCTTCACTACAATACAGTACTATATTTCAAAGGGTGAATCATTACTAGCTTCTTAAGCTTAATTATGAATGAACAGTTTAATACCCAACTTATCAGAGATCCTCCCATATTATAAGAAAAAGTACAGTATAGGTTTTCCATTATTATTGAGGAAAATAAGAACTGATATTGAGTTAATATCAATAACTCATCCATTTGGCAACCTGCTGGCCAGAATTAAATTACTTCAATAATAGATTTATTTAATAAAGGTTTACATCTGTCAAAACAGTGGATGGGATAATGTCATCTGACGCATTTGGCACTCACTAGCAACTACCCAGCAACAAACTTTCCAAAAACAAAGTATTAGAAAGATTGTAGATAATTCAATATTTCTCAATTTTTCCTTGGCACATTGATTCATCTAGTTCATCTAGAAGAAAAAAAGGACTGTTCACAAATGATGAACAAAATGTGGGACATGAAGTTTGTTCACTGATCAAGATGTAATGACTTGTCATTGCTACAGATGAACCATTGGCTTCTATGGTTATTTCTATAATAAAGAAAATTTCATTTGTGAGATCGAGTTCCAAACCCAATCATTCTTGCTTTATTAGTGATTTGTGAGTTACAAAGATTACAATTTATCTTAACTTGAATGAATAAAATGCAGTTTATGCAATATCAATTACCTTGCGATCAGTAAGCTGTAAAAACACCATGATGATTTCTCTACTACTTATCATAGGAGGCTCATGGGAATCACATTTGTATTGGCTATTTTTCTCACCAGTTTTCTGTTCCCATTTTATTCAAGCATTAGCTACAAATAAGCTTCTGACATCAATGTCCTGTGTGGTCTTCTCTTCAAAGCATACTATCGCAAAGTTTTCGTATATTCCACAAACTTCGATATATTTTAAACATGGATGATTCATAAGACCATAAGCTGCAGGAGCAGAATTAGGCCATTTCGCCCATTGAGTCTGCTCCATCATTTCATCATGATTTTCTATTTTTGCTCTCAGCCCCAGTCTCTTGCCTTCTCCCTGTATCCCTTCATGTCTTGATCAATCAAGAATCTATCAACCTCTGCCTTAAATATAAGTAAAGACTTGGCTTCCACAGATGCTTGTGGTAACAAATTCTATGGATTCACCTCTCTCTGGCTAAATAAATTGCTTCCCATCTCAGTACTAAAAGTACACCCCTCTATTCTGAGGCTGGGTCCTCTGGTCCTAAACTCTCCCGCTATAGGAAATATCCTCTCCACATCCACTCTATTGAGGCCTTTCACCATTCAATAGGTTCAATGAAGTTATCCCTCATTCTTCTGTATTTTAGTGAATACAGACTCAAAGCTATTCAAAACTCTTCATATAACAAGTTGTTCTTGAAGTTGTCTTGAACTTCCTGTGAACGCTCTCCAGTTTCAGCAAATCCTTTCTAAGATATGGGGCTTCAAACTGCTCACAAGTCTCCAAGTGAGGCCTCGTGAGTGCTTCATAATGCCGCAATATTACATCTTCGCTTGTACATTCTAGTCCTCTTGAAATGAAGGCCAACATTTCATTTGCCATTCTCAGCACATATTCAACCTGCAAATTAACCTTCAGGGAATCCTGCACAAGGACTCCCAAGTCCTTTTGCACCTCCGATTTTTGAATTTTCTCTCCTTTCAGGAAATAGTCTACTCTTTTAGTTTTTCTACCAAAGTACATGACCATCTGCCACGTTTTTTGCCCATTTTCCTAATCTGTCTAAGTCCTCCTGTAGTCTCTCTACTTCCTCAAAACTACCTACCCCTCCACCTATTCAGTGACTGACTTGCAGGAGCCAAAAGCTACATTATCTTTACAGCTCAGATATGAAGGGATGTTCTGACTAAGGGAATGTTCCTAAATTTTGCATCACATTCAACAATTACTTGTCCCTTAATAGCTTTATGGTCTTATTCCTATCTGTTTTTATTGCTCTTTAATAGCACCAAGTGTTTCTTCATGTCAAAGCAAATATTTTATATCTTCGAAATGATGTTGCAGATTTTTTTACTGTGTCTTGTAAATAAGAGACCTTCTTCCCTGATAATAGCAGATTTTTGCTATTTTCTGGAAAATAAATTATGTGTAACAAATTTCTTAGTGTTCTTTGAAGATGTAATAAGCAAAGCAGAAGATCAGAACTGACAATGTCTTTGAGCGGAAAATCCATAAAAAGGTAGTGGATTTGGCCCTCCCAGCCATTGAGCATACCTACATGAAACGTTGCTGTAGGAGATCAGCATTCATTATCAAAGATCCTCACCACCCAAGCCATGCTCCTTTTTCACTGCAGCCATCAGTTAGAAGGTACAATTGCCTCAGGACTTGCACCATCAGGTTCAAGAACAGCTACTATCCCTCAACCATCAGGTCCTTGAAGAAAAGGGGATAACTACACTCATTTAAGAACTCCTTTACCTTGTTATTTCATGGTTGTTATTTTGCCATTTATTTATATCTGCATTTGCAGTTTGTTGTGCACTGATACTATCACCATTACTGTTCCATAGATTTGCTAAGTGTGCCTGCAGAAAAAGAATCTCAGGGTTGTATGTGGTAACATGTATGCACTCTGACAATACATTTTTACTTTGACTTTGACTTTGACAATGTACAGTATGTAGTTGTATTTCCAGAAAGAATTTATTATGGTGTTACTCTACAAAATAAAAGCCTGCTAATTAACTGTAGATCATCTGATGATCCGGCCTAGTAATTATGAAGCTAATAGGAAGACGGCATTCTGTCAATTCACCTTTGTTAATATTTAATTAAAAATTAATAAGACAGAAATAAAGCCAGCTATCCAAATAAATAAACAGATGATCTGATGACAGTGGGTTGAAAGTTGATTGGAAGGGAAAATAATGATCTAAATAACACTCCATAAATACAAGAAATTCTGCAGATGCTGGAGGTCTCAGCCCTCATGATGGCTCTTGGCCTCCATAGAAGCTGCCTGACTTGCTGAGTTTCTCCTGAATTTTGTGTTGGTGACTTGTATTCCAGTCAATGACTGTACTTTTACTTCTGCGTACGAGCAAAGACTAAGGACCGCAATGCCTGTGGTGAGGACCAGAAAAGTATTGTCAAGGGAGGTGGAGAAGCACTTACAGGACTGGTTTGAATCAGTTATTTAGATATTCAGATATTCATCTTCAAATCTGAATGTATATGCCACAGTTGTCACCGACTTCATCAAGACCTGCATGGATCAATGTGTACCTTCAAGAACATAGCAGACTTAACCAAACAAAAAGCTATGGATGAACCAGGAGATTCATAGCCTGCTGAGAGCTAGATCAGTGGCATTCAAAACTGGTGATCCAGAAGTTAGTGATGGATTCAGATGTACGTCAACTCTGGCAGGTTTTGAAGGCCATTACTTTTTTGAAACCTATCATTCATGATCTAACATCTATGATGCTTCACTGTGAAAGACTCTAACAAATTTCTACAGAAATACCATGGAGAGCATTCTAACTGATTGCATCAGCAAATGATATGGAGGGGGCCACTGCACAAGATTGGAAAAGCTGCAGAAAGTTGCAAACTCAGCTAGTTCCTTCATGGCCATGAGCCTGCCCGGCACTGAGGTCATCTTCAAAAGGCATTGCCTCAAAAAATGGCATCCATCATTAAGGACCTCCATCACAAGGGACATATTCTCTTGTTACCTTCAAGGAGGAGGTAGAGGAGCATGAAGACACATACTCAGCATTTAGGAACAGCTTCTTCCCCTCTGCCATCAGATTTCTGACTGGACAATGAACCTAGGTACATTACACTACCCTTGCTAATTTTTCCCTATCTTTTTGCATTAACTGTTTAAATTATGTATATATTTCTTATTGTAATTTATTGTGTTTTTATTATGTTTTGCACTGTACTGCAGTAAAACAGCAAATTTCAGTGAACCTAATATGCCAGTGAACCTAATGTTACAACATGCACTCATCTGCGCCAGCTTACGAGGTTTAGACGTCCTAACTCCCCTGAGCATGAATAGCAGGCGTGGCCCCTTTAAAGATTCTGGATAGTCCAGCTATTTGGCAATCCTGTTTTGGGCGCCAAGGATTGAACATTTAAGGAGCACCTGAACTGAGGTTCGGTGCTTAATCGTAAACCTACTCATGATTTCCTCTAGTGTTTGGTTTGTGCTCAGATTCTTGATCCAGTTTGAAACCATGTCTTGATCCTCGCTGCAGATACTCCAGAATTTGGGTCCAAGTCATTCTCCTGTTTAAACCTGATTCTGATTCATTTTGTAAATATGTATTTGGAACCTACCATATAATATGTTTTTAGAAATTAGATCACGTTACATCGTGCTTTATTGTGTAATAGGCAATACCAAGTTCAAAGAAAATAATTTTTTTAAAAAACTGACTAAAAATTAAGGACACTGGAAGTTTTATGTTTTTTTAATTGGTGTTTTTTGTGCATCTGACAACCGTAGCCAAGTATGATGGGATGTAATGGGCTCCACTTACATAATTTAAAATTATCTATGCCTATTCCAAGCTGTTTCTAGGATGCTTTCATAACACCATTAAGCCTGTGACAGTATAACTTAAAGTCAACTTTCCTGAACATGTACTTTACCTGGAAATTCAATTCAGGATTGCCATTACAGAGACTTGGCTGGCACCAGGACAGGAATGGATTCTCAATATTCCCAGATTTCAGTGCTTTAAAAGGGATAGAGAGGGGGGAAAAGCGGAGGAGGGGTGGCACTACTGGTCAGGGATACTATTACAGCTACAGAAAGGGTGGGTAATGTAGCAGGATCCTCTTTTGAGTCAGTATGGGTGGAAGTCAGGAACAGGAAGGGAGCAGTTACTCTATTGGGGGTATTCTATAGGCCCCCTGGTAGCAGCAGAGATACAGAGGAACAGATTGGGAGGTAGATTTTGGAAAGGTGCAAAAATAACAGGGTTGTTATCATGGGTGACTTCAACTTCCCGAATATTGATTGGCTCCTGATTAGTTCCAAGGGTTTAGATGGGGCAGAGCTTGTTAAGTGTGTCCAGGACAGATTCCTGTCACAATATGTGACAATATAGACATGAAAGAAAAGGAGGTGGGGTGGCGTTGCTGGTTAAAGATGAGACTAACGCAATAGAAAGGAAGGACATAAGCCGGGAAAATGTGGAATCGATATGGGTAAAGCTGCATAACACTAAGAGGCAGAAAACGCTGGTGCGAGTTGTGTACAGGCCAGCAAACAGTAGTAGTGGGGTCGGAGATGGTATTAAACAGGAAATTAGAAATGTGTGCAATAAAGGAACAGCAGTTATAATGAGTGACTTCAATCTACATGTAGATTGGGTGAACCAAATTGGTAAGGTGCTGAGGAAGAGGATTTCTTGGAATGTATGTGGGATGGTTTTTTGAACCAACATGTCGAGGAACCAACTAGAGAGCAGGCTATTCTAGACTGGGTTTTGAGCAATGAGGAAGGGTTAATTAGCAATCTTGTCGTGAGAGGCCCCTTGGGTAAGAGTGACCATAATATGGTGGAATTCTTCATTAAGATGGAGAGTGACATAGTTAATTCAGAAACAAAGGCTCTGAACTTAAAGAGGGGTAACTTTGAAGATATGAGACGTGAATTAGCTAAGATAGACTGGCAAATGACACTTAAAGGATTGACGGTGGATATGCAATGGCAAGCATTTAAGGATTGCATGGGTGAACTACAACAATTGTTCATCCCAGTTTGGCAAAAGAATAAATCAAGGAAGGTAGTGCACCCGTGGCTGACAAGAGAAATTAGAGATGGTATCAATTCCAAAGAAGAAGCATACAAATTAGCCAGAAAAAGTGGCTCACCTGAGGACTGGGAGAAATTCAGAGTTCAGCAGAGGAGGACAAGGGCTTAATTAGGAAGGGGAAAAAAGATTATGAGAGAAAACTGGCAGGGAACATAAAAACTGACTGTAAAAGCTTTTATAGATATGTGAAAAGAAAAAGATTGGTTAAGACAAATGTAGGGCCCCTACAGACAGAAACAGGTGAATTGATTATGGGGAGCAAGGACATGGCAGACCAGTTGAATAATTACTTTGGTTCTGTCTTCACTAGGGAGGACATAAATAATCTTCCAGAAATAGTAGGGGGCAGAGGGTCCAGTGAGATGGAGGAACTGAGCGAAATACATGTTAGTAGGGAAGTGGTGTTGGGTAAATTGAAGGGATTAAAGGCAGATAAATCCCCAGGGCCAGATCGTCCGCATCCCAGAGTGCTTAAGGAAGTAGTCCAAGAAATAGTGGATGCATTAGTGATAATTTTTCAAAACTCGTTAGATTCTGGACTAGTTCCTGAGGATTGGAGGGTGGCTAATGTAACCCCACTTTTTAAAAAAGGAGGGAGAGAGAAACTGGGGAATTATAGACCAGTTAACCTAATGTTGGTGGTGGGGAAACTGCTGGAGTCAGTCACCAAAGGTGTGATAACAGCACATTTAGAAAGCGGTGAAATCATCGGACAAATTCAGCATGGATTTGTGAAAGGAAAATCATGTCTGACGAATCTCATAGAATTTTTTGAGGATGTAACTAGTAGAGTGGATAGGGGAGAACCAGTGGATGTGGCTATATTTGGATTTTCAAAAGGCTTTTGACAAGGTCCCACACAGGAGATTAGTGTGCAAACTTAAAGTACACGGTATTGGGGGTAAGGTATTGATGTGGATAGAGAATTGGTTAGCAGACAGGAAGCAAAGAGTGGGAATAAACGGGACCTTTTCAGAATGGCAGGCAGTGACTAGTGGGGTACCGCAAGGCTCAGTGCTGGGACCCCAGTTGTTTACAATATATATTAATGACTTGGATGAGGGAATTAAATGCAGCATCTCCAAGTTTGCGGATGACACGAAGCTGGGCGGCAGTGTTAACTGTGAGGAGGATGCTAAGAGGATGCAGGGTGACTTGGATAGGTTGGGTGAGTGGGTAAATTCATGGCAGATGCAATTTAATGTGGATAAATGTGAAGTTATCCACTTTGGTGGCAAAAATAGGAAAACAGATTATTATCTGACTGGTGGCCAATTAGGAAAAAGGGAGGTGCAACGAGACCTGGGTGTCATTATACACCAGTCATTGAAAGTGGGCATGCAGGTACAGCAGGTGGTGAAAAAGGCGAATGGTATGCTGGCATTCATAGCGAGAGGATTCGAGTACAGGAGCAGGGAGGTACTACTGCAGTTGTACAAGGCCTTGGTGAGACCACACCTGGAGTATTGTGTGCAGTTTTGGTCCCCTAATCTGAGGAAAGACATCCTTGCCATAGAGAGAGTACAAAGAAGGTTCACCAGATTGATTCCTGGGATGGCAGGACTTTCATATGAAGAAAGACTGGATGAACTGGGCTTGTACTCGTTGAAATTTAGAAGATTGAGGGGGGATCTCATTGAAACGTATAAAATCCTAGAGGGATTGGACAGGCTAGATGCAGGAAGATTGTTCCCGATGTTGGGGAAGTCCAGAACGAGGGGTCACAGTTTGAGGATAAAGGGGAAGCCTTTTAGGACCGAGATTAGGAAAAACTTCTTCACACAGAGAGTGGTGAATCTGTGGAATTCTCTGCCACAGGAAACAGTTGAGGCCAGTTCATTGGCTATATTTAAGAGGGAGTTAGATATGGCCCTTGTGGCTACGGGGATCAGGGGGTATGGAGGGAAGGCTGGTGCAGGGTTCTGAGTTGGATGATCAGTCATGATCATAATAAATGGCGGTGCAGGCTCGAAGGGCCGAATGGCCTACTCCTGCACCTATTTTCTATGTTTCTATGTGGACAGGCTGACTGGGGGAATGCCATACTAGATCTAGTATGAGGTAATGAACTGGGTCAGGTCACAGATCCCTCAGTGGGTGAGCATCTGGGGGACAGTGACCACTGCTCCCTGGCCTTTAGCATTATCATGGAAAAGGATAGACTCAGAGAGGACAGGAAAATTTTTAACTGAGGAAGGGAAAATTATGAGGCTATAAGGCTAGAACTTGCGGGTGTGAATTGGGATGATGTTTTTGCAGGGAAACGTACTATGGACATGTGGTCGATGTTTAGAGATCTCTTGCAGGATGTTAGGGATAAATTTGTCCCTGTGAGGAAGATGAAGAATGGTAGGGTGAAGGAACCATGGGACAAGTGAGGTGGAAAATCTAGTCAGGTGGAAGAAGGCAGCATACACGAGGTTTAGGAAGCAAGGATCAGATGGGTCTATTGAGGAATATAGGGAAGCAAGAAAGGAGCTTAAGAAGGGGCTGAAGAGAGCAAGAAGGGGGCATGAGAAGGCCTTGGTGAGTAGGGTAAAGGAAAACCCCAAGGGATTCTTCAATCATGTGAAGAACAAAAGGATGACAGGAGTGAAGGTAGAACCGATTAGAGATAAAGGTGTGAAGATGTGCCCAGAGGCTGTGGAAGTGAGCGAGGTCCTCAATGAATACTTCTCTTTGGTATTCCCCAATGAGAGGGAACTTGATAATGGTGAGGACAATATGAGTGAGGCTGATGTTCTGGAGCATGTTGACATTAAGGGAGAGGAGGTATTGGAGTCGTTAAAATACATTAGGACAGATAAGTCCCCGGAGCCTGATGGAATGTTCCCCAGGCTGCTCCATGAGGTGAGGGAAGATATTGCTGAGCCTCTGGCTAGGATCTTTATGTCCTCGTTGTCCACAGGAATGGTACCGGAGGACTGGAGGGAGGCGAATGTTGTTCCCTTGTTCAAAAAGATGTAGTAGGGATAGTCCGGGTAATTATAGACCAGTGAGCCTTACGTCTGTGGTGGGAAAACTGTTGGAAAAGATTCTTAGAGATAGGATCTATGGGCATTTAGAGAATCATGGTCTGATCAGGGACAGTCTAACAAGCCTGATAGAGTTCTTTGAGGAGGTGACCAGGCATATAGATGAGGATAGTGCAGTGGATGTGATCTATATGGATTTTAGTAAGGCATTTGACAAGGTTCCACATGGTAGGCTTATTCAGAAAGTCAGAAGGCATGGGATCTGGGGAAGTTTGGCCAGGTGGATTCAGAATTGGCTTGCCTGCAGAAGGCAGAGGGTGGTGGTGGAGGGATTACATTCAAATTGGAGGATTGTGACTAGTGGTGTCCCACAAAGATCTATTCTGGGACCTCTACTTTTCGTGATTTTTATTAACGACCTGGATGTGGGGGTAGAGGGGTGGGTTGGCAAGTTTGCAGGCGACATAAAGGATGGTGGTGTTGTAGATAGTTAGAGGATTGTCGAAGATTGCAGAGAGTCATTGATAGGATTCAGAAGTGGGCTGAGAAGTGGCAGATGGAGTTCAACCCGGAGAAGTGTGAGGTGGTACACTTTGGAAGGACAAACTCCAAGGCAGAGTACAAAGTAAATGGCAGGATACTTGGTAGTGTGGAGGAGCAGAGGGATCTGGGGTACATGTCCACAGATCCCTGAAAGTTGCCTCATAGGTAGATAGGGTAGTTAAGAAAGCTTATTGGGTGTTAGCTTTCATAAGTTGAGGGATAGAGTTTAAGAGTAGCAATGTAATGATGCAGCTCTATAAAACTCTGGTTAGGCCACACTTGGAGTACTGTGTCCAGTTCTGGTCGCTTCACTATAGGAAGGATGTGGAAGCATCGGAAAGGGTACCGAGGAGATTTACCAGGATGTTGCTTGGTTTAGAGAATATGGATTATGATCAAAGATTAAGGGAGCTAGGGCTTTACTCTCTGGAGAGAAGGAGGATGAGAGGAGACATGATAGAGGTGTACAAGATAATAAGAGGAATAGATAGAGTGGATAGCCAGCGGCTCTTCCCCACGGTACCACTGCTCAATATAAGAGGACATGGCTTTAAGGTAAGGGGTGGGAAGTTCAAGGGGGATATTAGAGGAAGGTTTTTTTACTCAGAGAGTGGTTGGTGCGTGGAATGCACTGCCTGAGTCAGTGGTGGAGGCAGATACACTTGCGAAGTTTAAGAGACTACTGGGCAGGTATATGGAGGAATTTAAGGTGGGGGGGTTATATGGGAGGCATGGTTTGAGGGTCGGCACAACATTATGGGCTGAAGGGCCTGTAATGTGCCATACTGTTCTATGTTCAATTAATTACTAAACTGGCCAATATTTGGGCATCCCACTTATGCTCCTACCTACACATCCCAGCTACTAACTTTGTCTCCCAACCTCCTATTATCCCTCCAGACACCAATTTTACACCCACCAACAACCAATTGAACTTCCACCTAATGTACCTACCCCAACTCCATCCTCCATTCCTTAACTATACATTTTATTCTTCCTGACTCCTGGCAAAGAAGCCTTATGTTGACTCTACTAGTCATTTAGAGGATCACACAAAGGAAATTTGCAACAACCCGAAGGATCATTGGGGAGAGTGTAGAGGATCTTGTGAGGATTGGAAGACTTTATTTTTGGGAAGAGATGCAATAGTTTGCTTTTTTACCCATAAATGAAGGAGGCTGTGACCTGATAGAAGCATATAAGATCTTGATAGGCAGAGATAAGATAGATAGGAATCATAGATTTAAGGTGAGAGGTAGTAATTTTAAAGGGTAACTTTTTACTCAAGTTGTGTTTACTACTAAAGTAGGTAATGAAACAGATACAATTACAATGTTTAGTAGACGCTTAAACAGACAAGACGAAAAAGGATATGGTCCTAATGTGGGCAAATGGGATTAGTGCAAATAGGCAAATATATATATATATAATGGTGGGTTGGAGAGCCCATTTCAACTCTATGATTTTATGATTCAGTGGCAAAATATGCATTAGAAAGATCTTGAGTGTTAAAGGGCTATTGAGTAGGGTAGAACCACGTCCTGATGGTGGATGATGGCAAAGCATTCTAGTAAGCCTACTCTAAACTGGCTGTTCGTAGATATTGATCTCTTTGTTGCAAATAAACTTCTCTTTGTTCAAGGAGTAACAAGATATTGAAATCAGAATCACACCTAGAACTAAATATTATGAATACTATGTATCTGGCATGATAATATACTTTTCTGAATTGTTTAGATTATCATCTGAGAAATAGAAACATAGAAACATAGAAAATAGGTGCAGGAGTAGGCCATTCGGCCCTTCGAGCCTGCACCGCCATTTATTATGATCATGGCCGATCATCCAACTCAGAACCCCGCCCCAGCCTTCCCTCCATACCCCCTGACCCCCGTAGCCACAAGGGCCATATCTAACTCCCTCTTAAAAATAGCCAATGAACTGGCCTCAACTGTTTCCTGTGGCAGAGAATTCCACAGATTCACCACTCCCTGTGTGAAGAAGTTTTTCCTAATCTCGGTCCTAAAAGGCTTCCCCTCTGTCCTCAAACTGTGACCCCTCGTTCTGGACTTCCCCAACATCGGGAACAATCTTCCTGCATCTAGCCTGTCCAATCCCTTTAGGATCTTATACGTTTCAATCAGATCCCCCCTCAATCTTCTAAATTCCAATGAGTACAAGCCCAGTTCATCCATTCTTTCTTCATATGAAAGTCCTGCCATCCCAGGAATCAATCTGGTGAACCTTCTTTGTACTCCCTTTATGGCAAGGATGTCTTTCCTCAGATTAGGGGACCAAAACTGCACACAATACTCCAGGTGTGGTCTCACCAAGGCCTTGTACAACTGCAGTAGTACCTCCCTGCTCCTGTACTCAAATCCTCTGGCTATAAATGCCAGCACACCATTCGCCTTTTTCACCGCCTGCTGTACCTGCATGCCCACTTTCAATGACTGGTGTATAATGACATCCAGGTCACGTTGCACCTCCCCTTTTCCTAATCGGCCACCATTCAGATAATAATCTGTTTTCCTATTTTTGCCACCAAAGTGGATAACTTCACATTTATCCACATTAAATTGCATCTGCCATGAATTTGCCCACTCACCCAACCTATCCAAGTCACCCTGCATCCTCCTAGCATCCTCCTCACAGCTAACACTGCCACCCAGCTTCGTGTCATCTGCAAACTTGGAGATGCTGCATCTAATTCCCTCATCCAAGTCATTAATATATATTGTAAACAACTGGGGTCCCAGCACTGAGCCTTGCGGTACCCCACTAGTCACCGCCTGCCATTCTGAAAAGGTCCCGTTTATTCCCATTCTTTGCTTCCTGTCTGCTAACCAACTCTCCACCCACACCAATACCTTACCCCCAATACCGTGTACTTTAAGTTTGCACACTAATCTCCTGTGTGGGACCTTGTCAAAAGCCTTCTGAAAATCCAAATATACCACATCCACTGGTTCTCCCCTATCCACTCTACTAGTTACATCCTCAAAAAATTCTATGAGATTCGTCAGACATGATTTTCCTTTCACAAATCCATGCTTTGTCCGATCATTTCACCGCTTTCCAAATGTGCTGTTATCACATTCTTGATAACTGACTCCAGCAGTTTCCCCACCACCGACGTTAGGCTAATAAAAAATTCAGAATAGTTTTCTTTGATTGAAGGTTAATTCTGAGCCTCTTGCTGATGGAATCAAAAATTGATATTCTTATGATGTCATTAAGATTGTCTTAAAAGGGTTTTCTTACAGAGTACTGTTAATACCAAACAATAGTCTTCTATGTCCGTAAGTAGTTTCAGAGTTAAAATTTAGTGGATTGAGTTTATTGGTTTTCTTTAATTATTACCATTAACTAAATATGTTCAACGTAATTTTTTAACATTCAAGTTCTGTACATGCTTTGCTGCCCTCATTGGGTAGAGTATTGAATTAAGTTATATTGCAATTTGTAAAATGATTTTTTTTGTATGTGTGCATAGTTAAAAGATTTCAGAACTGCACCAAACAGTCACTGAAAGATTACAAGATCAATACAGCAGTCAGATATAACATAACACCATGAAAGTTAAAGTAGACTATTTCTGTAGTCATTAGTACGAACTGCCAATAAATTGTATTCTTAAATATGTCAGGATATCTCATTTATTTGACTGAGTTGCATGACTGAGGTGTCAAAATCTATTAAGTTAATGCCTGTGTTATTAGAATGTTAGGTTAGGTATTATTTCACAGAAAGTAAAATAATTTGTTGAGCCAACTGACTTTTTAACACTTTGACTCTTTAATACCAATAGTAGTCCTTAACATTTGATTTATAATACTTAAGATATTTTCTAATAATTATACCCAGGGAAATAGTAGTTCCCTGGGTTTTACTGCATATTTTTACATTCATTTGATCTACTGCTATAATGTGAAATCACGTTGTCTCATCAAATTTCTCATGTACAGTGCAAGATGTGTTGGGAATTCACAGTATCTGTATAGTAGGCAGTAGTGAATTATTGGCTTTGTTGTACATTAGTAGAGGACGGGGGGATGATTGTGCAAAAGGGAAATAAAGGAGGAGATCTGCCAAGTTGATAATAAGAGACGAAGACTATAACTTTCAAAACAGCTTGAGCCACAAACTACAGTTTAAAGTGAACAAAAGTAAACTTATGCCTGCTTACTTGCATAACAACAATTCCATAAACTCCAGGACATAAGCTTGCCATTGTACATATAAGGTAAAAGTGGAACAGCTTACCATTCATGTGGCACACAGAGCACCTAAGCTTGAAATCTCACAGAGCCCAAAGGTACAAAGCTTGACACTGCAAAAGTCTTATCTCATTCTATATTAACACAGTACACGTAGGATAGAGATAGTGTTGGGGGGGGTGGGGTGAAGTAGGCAAGTACAGGATAATGAAAACTTTGGGATCAGAGAGCATTCATTCCAGAATGAGTAGCTCCCCTATTGATGTTGGTTTCTAATAAAGAGAAAGTATATCTGAAGGTAAGCCTCAGATTCCATGAGAATTCTTTCCATCTACCATTACGAAGTAAATTATCTGGGTCTATTATCACTTAAGAAACAACTGATTACTTTTAGAGATATTGTCCTTCTGAACTCCCCACACCTAATTCTGAGCAAACATTGGATCCCATATTTGGTCCTCATTCCCCTGGCATGGAGATGACACTCCCGGAAGTGGAAGGAGGGATAAGGTATCATTCATTGAGGTGATTCAGGGAATGATACAAGGGTCCTAGAGGGAAGATATGGGTGAAATATATTCAATAGAATTTGGAAGAATGTGAGGAGAAAACATATAAATGTCAGAAAAAGGATAGGGAAAAATTTAACATCATCTTGTCTAAGAAAAGTATGACAGAGTAGAATAGCAATTGGTTCTTTAAATGGGGTTGTAGGGTTAATGGAAAATGATGATATATGCATTATGAACAATTTTGGACCTATTATGTAAGAAAAGATGTGCTGGCAGTGGAGAGGGTCCAGAGGAGGTTGACAAGAATGATTTTAGGAATATATGGTTAACATATAATATGAGGAGTGTTTGATGACTCTTGACCTGTGCTTGCTAGAGTTACAAAGAATGAGGAGGGATTTCACTGAAACCTACCGAATATTGAAATGCCTAAATGGAGTGGATGTGGAGAACAGGTTTTCTTTCATGGGGGAGTCTAGGACCAGAGTGCACAGCCTTAGAATAGAGGGACATCCATTTCATACAGGGAAGAGGAGGAATTTCTTTAGCCAGAGAATAGTAATCCATTTGAATTTCCATACCAGTGGTGATATGGGATGATTCTTTACATGCAGCTCCAATGGGAATCAACAAAAATTTACATTTAGGGCTACTACAGCTGAGATTAACAGTCACAGCAATGGGTACTTCAGTAAGCAACACCTTTTTTTGACACTTAAAAAATCGATTGATTCTCAAAATTGATGGGTCCCGGACTGCAGACTCAGGTCACAAGTACAGTAACCCTGTAAGAAAACCAAAGTGTGGAAGCCGAACTGGTCAACAGGTACAATTGAAACACAGAGGCCTTAGATCCCCACTCTCGACTCTCCTGCTGGCCAATGTACAGTCTCTGGAAAATAAAAATGAAGACTCACAGTAAGATTGCTGTACCAGAGAAACATCAGGGTCTGCTGTATACCCTGCTTCATGGAAGCATGGCTATGCCCTGGCATTTCACTGCAGCTTGATGGCTTCACCATTCTCCACAAAGGAAGGACAGGTCAGTCTTTTAAATGCAGAGGAGGTGAAGTAAGCTTTATGATTAACTCAAACACGAGGAAATCTGCAGATGCTGGAATTTCGCGCAACACACATAAAAGTTGCTGGTGAACGCAGCAGGCCAGGCAGCATCTCTAGGGAGAGCTACAGTCGACGTTTTGGGCTGAGACCCTGCGTCAGGACTTCTTCGTGGGGAGGGATGGGGGGGACGAATGGACAAGGGAGTTGCATAGGGAGCGATCCCTGCAGAATGTAGAGAGGCGGGGAGGGAAAGATGTGCTTAGTAGAGCTACAGTCGACGTTTTGGGCTGAGACCTTTCGTCAGGACTCCTTCGTGGGGAGGGATGGGGGGGACGAATGGACAAGGGAGTTGCATAGGGAGCGATCCCTGCAGAATGTAGAGAGGCGGGGAGGGAAAGATGTGCTTAGTGGTGGGATCCCGCTGGAGGTGGCGGAAGTTACAGAGAATAATATGTTGGACCCAGAGGCGGGTGGGGTGGTAGGTGAGGACCAAGGGAACCCTATTCCTAGTGGGGTGGTGGGAGGATGGAGTGAGAGCAGATGTACGTGAAATGGGGGAGATGCGTTTAAGAGCAGAGTTGATAGTTGATATATAATTTTAGAAAATGTAAGGTATGTCATATGAAGTGACCTTAACCGCCTGAAGTAGTGGCAATGAACGCAGACTGATTCCTGGAGACTCAGAAACAAAATATAGAGAAGCGACGTAACAGATTAGTGGGAAGCTGATAAATTGGAGTAGAACTGTCTTTTACTTACTGACTTAGGGCAGTGCATTAACTTAAGATAATTAGAGAAACAGAATTAATCATAATTTTGTTTAGTTAATGATTTAACCTCGGTTTCTATTAAGCAAACTGAAAATAAGAGCTTGGAACAGTCAGATAAACATAACAAGATACAGCAAGTCAGTGGTGAAGCAGCCAGGACCTGGGAGAGTTGTGACGTTTTTAATTAGTAGGCTAATGAATTGAAATGTGTCATGCCGTCGTGGACTTGTCAAATGAACATTCCATGTAATGTGGGAACTCCCAGGCAAACAGAGTGTTTCATCAGCTGGAAGGGCTCAAGCAATGTGTATTGCAGCCTAATGAGCAAGTTGCATCACTGTCGTAAGTTTTGGAAGCTGTACATTTTATGTAATGTATATTTCAGAAGTTGGTCTCCCCTCATCTTAATCTTGTGCAGCTTAATAGTGGCTAGGAAACTGCTTAACAGACAAGCAAAACCAGGCAAAAATAATTTTTTCATTGTATCATGCTGAGTAATTAATTTTCAGTGCTCAGTACTGTAGGAAGAGACAGTTCCTCACCAGGGTCAATTCATGGCACCATTTGGTTCTCTCTGCTGAAATATGTAAATAGAGCATAGGAACCTTGATGTTAAGGTGGTAGCTTGCTTCTCTTATGCCAGGACTAGGGATACCACTAATGCTGGACATGCTAAACTGGAAGACAAACAGGGAGGCTGGATATCCAGATACAGTGGATCACATCAGAACTAATTAAACAATCTATAAAAAATACACATTCCCCTAGCAGATTATAGAGAATGAACAATGGGTGTGAAAATCGCTGGATTGCTCCTACTGCCACATATCAGTGAACACAGAAATAGGAAAATAATGTAAGTAGATGCTTGGTTGATAAGATTTAGCAAGAGGGATAGTTATGATTTCCAGGGCCACTGGGCCAGGTTCTGTAAAAGTCAGAAAGATTGCTTCTCACCTCACAGGGAGGTATACCAGTATGGTTGGGGTGAAGTTAAATTAATTTAATGGAGGGAATCTAATGGCAATTTCAGAAGGGAGAGAGAGAGGAAACATTGGGGGCAGGAGGCAGGGAACTCAATAGTATATTTGGAAGGCTAGTATATTTGGAAGGCAGAGGAAACAAAGGCGAGATAAAAGTAGCAAAAATTGATTTGGCAGTGCTTAATGGCATGTATTTAATGCAAGGAATCAAGAGCAGAGAACCAATTAATTCAAGGTACATGTTAGTATATGAGAGAAGACAATTGCAGCATCTAAAATCCATGAAGCCAAATCCATCCTCTGTCATCCCATTGTTTCAAAGTTTCCAAGTACATTTATTATCAAAGAATGTATAAATTATACAACCTTAAGATTTGTTTGCTTACAGGCAACCACAATGCAAGAAACCCAAATTAACAAAAAATAATAAAGACCAACACCCAATGCACGGAGAAAGAAAACACAAATCATGCAAAAATAGAAGTGAGCAACTATCACGGAACCAAAAATAAATCCCCGGGGCAGTGCGGAGTAGTCCCAAAGCCTCGGTATTGGTCCAGGCACAAAACACAGCAGCTGGGGCAGTCTTCATAGACTCAGCACTACGGAGAGAGGAGTCACAGGAGAGCAAGCGATGGCTTTCCAGTCTATCTAGGCCAGAGTTTAAATAGTCCAAACAGCCTATCGTGTTTTTTCCTCTGGTCAGACTCACTTGCAATGGGTGTTTGATGAATGCTTCTGTGCTTATATGAGTCTACGACTATAACTCCATGCATCTGCATGCTGGAGTTAAGCAGTGCAGCTGGCTTGGATTAATTACTCATCACGAACCTCCCACTCCATTGTTAGAGGGCTAAAAATTTGTGCCTCCTCAGAACGGTATGAAGTTCAATGTCACATCTCCTTAAAATCACAAGAAGAGATGCCCACATAGTTGAGGTGATCTATAAGGTAGCCTAAAGCATACAATCAGTGCCTCTGCAGGAGAATGGAGAAATAGGGTCAGCAATGCCAGGTTTCCTTTGATCAACACTGGTAAAAGTGGTAGTTTCTATAATTACAGATCCCTGAGTATTGATGAGAGAAACATTCTGCCAGAGGTATTATTGAATCTGACAATTGTTGCCTTTAAGGAAACCGCCATTCTCATCTAATTTATGCACACTTTGAGAACCGAAAGATTTCCCATCCTCTACATTGCAAGATGCAGCCTAAAATAAAACCACACATTATGAGAGTGTAAGAAGTCACTTCCAACATGCAATTATTGAAAAGCTAGAAAATTCCACAGGCAAAAATAATACGTTATCTATTAATTACAGATGGCGATTAATACTTATTACAAAGTATTAAAAAATCACATGAACTCTGCTTTGCATTCAATATTATTTAAAGCATACATGCCTAAAGACAACACACACACACACACACAGCTTATATGAACAAGCTACACACACAGGGCAAGGCTTCATTGAAAGTACTTTAATCCGTGTGTGATTTTATCCAACTTATTATGCAGTTTAAGTGAGCCCTCCCCTTGTTTAACAACAATAGAACTGGACTAACTTTTTTTTCTACATCATGTCCTACTGTGATGACTTAGCTAATCAGAACCAACCCTCCTCCAATTCGGGAAACAGCCTTGTGAACGTAAAACACAGGATGGAATGCATGATAAGCAGCTGGAACAGTACATTATACATAGAGCTTAGGGAACCTATGGCAACAAGTCAGATCAAAGCTCCAATATCAAACACATTCAGAGTTCGAACTACATTTATTATAAAAGTATGTATATTATATACAACATTCAGATTTCTTTCCTCACTGGCAGCCACAAAACAAAGAAACCAAATGACCTCTTTAAAAAAAGACCGTCAAACACTCAATGTGCAAAAGAAAAACAAATCATGTAAACAATAAAAGTAAGCAAAGAACATCCAGAAGTGAAGCTCAGGAAAGTGAGTCCACAGCCATGAAGGCAGTTAACACTGCAGTCGATCCAGGAGCCCCTTAGTTGCAGGCCACAGCGTCAGTTCAGCGCAGAGACAAGAAAACCTCATGGAGCAGTGAGTGGAACCAGCCCATCCCTCACCTCCAGCCCCGATTTCCGATTCTTTCCAACTGACTCGGGGCTTAAATTGTCCAAACTTCAGGTTGTTCCTTGCTCACAGACCTAGTCCATTCGTGAAAGGATCCCTACTTTCAAACATTTGCAAAATATTTGTACAATTCTGCAAAACCTAAGGGATAGGATAAGAGTAAATATGGATACTTGATGCTCGGCATAGGTGCAATGGACTATGGGCTGAAGGGCTGTTTTTTGTGCTGTTCTTTTCTATAATTCTATACTTGGCCAACAATGTTGAATGGACAATATTTCAGAGACATATTCTGAAGTGTCCAGTATCACAGAAGTCAGACCCAGCCAGTTCTATTTACTTTATATGTTAGAACAGAAAGCTTAGGGTATTGACAGAGCAAAACCACATTTGGCAATGGTATTCCAAATGTAGTCAACAAAACTTTTTCTCTAATACTAGGTGGCATTATTAAGAAGTTTGCAGGTGACACTTAAAGTGGTGGCATAATGGACAGTGAAGAAGGTTAGCTAAGATTATACTGGGACTTTGATCAACTGGGTCAGTGATCCAAGGAATGGTGGATGGAGTTTAATTCAGGTGAGCTCACTATGTTGCATTTTTGTAAAACAACTCAAGGTAGGAGAAGATAGAGTCCTGGAGAATACTATGGTACAGAGAGACCTAAGTACATAGTTCCTCAGAAGTAGTGATGCAGTAGACGGAATGATGAAGAAGGTGTTAATATGCCTGCCTCCAATATTGAGAACAGGAGCTAGGATATCATATTACAGGCTACATTTAGACTATAGTGTGCAATTCTGGTTGCCCCACTATAGAAAGAATGTCATTAAACGGGAGTGGATGCCGAAAAGTTTTACCAGGACTGAAGCGCTTTCATTCTAAGGAGAAGGTGGATAGACTAGGACTTGGACTTCTTTCCCTGCAGTATTGGAGGCTGAGTGGGGACCTTATTCAAGATTCAAAATTGTTTATTGCCATTCTTCAGAGCACGAGTGTAAAGGAGAAAAAATAATTATTACTCCGGATCCAATACAGCAAAAAAAAACACAATACGCATAAAAACAATAAATATAAATATAAAAGCAATTCTATAAAACACAATATAAGTAACTGTTGACTGTAGCCCAATATACATAAGGTTAGTTTATGTACATGAACTGAGAGTAAGGAAGCGCTAGGCGCAGGAGTATTTGAAGATAAGGTGACTCTGATAGCAAATAATAAATATAGAGATTTGTAATATCATGGGTGAAGCCAAAACTATAGGGGATTAGTTTAAAGTGAGAGGAGAATATTTTAAAAGGGATCCAAGGGGCACTATTTCACGCAGAGGGTGATTAGTGCATGGAAAGAAAGGCCAGAGGAGGGTACAATCAAAATTTAAAAAGTTTTTGGACAGCTATAAGAATAGGAAAGGTTTAGGGGGATATGGGCCAAACACAGACAAATGGGACCAGCTCAGTTAAGTAACCTAGTCAGCACAGTTAAGTTGGGCTGAAGGGCCTGGTTCGATGCTCTGGCTGTTTAAGAATCTCTGATTCTACAATTTTAGCTGCCCGGACCAAGATAATCCACTGCAGCTGTAGTATAGCACCTACCTGACAAACTGGGAAATTACCCAAGTGTGTCCTACTTGACAAATCTAATCCAGCCAATTACTGTCCTATCAGCCTACCGTCAATCATCAGTAAAATGATGGAACATGTCGTTGGCATTCAACCAGGTGACACATTTTCATCAAAATTGTGCCCATCTATGCTCAACAAAGGCTTTATGTTATTAAAGCATTAGTCCAAAAATGAGCAAAGGGTGAGAATAACAGCCTAAGATAACAAGGCAGCTTTTGAGTCCTAAAAAAACTGAAATTTGAAACTTTGTCTTTGAACCCACCCTCAAATAGATCTATCAGCTCATCACTCTTCACCCTCTCATGGTCCACTGGTCAATTCCAGTCTCCTTTCTCATTACACCCTCTCTCCTGTTTATACTGGCTATTTTTCCTCTCAATCCTGATGCAGAGTTTCACCTTGAAATGTCCACAATTCCTTTACCTCTGTAAATCCTTCAGCATATTGTTTGTTGCATCAGAATCCACCATTTGCATTCTTGAGTCTCCAGAGTAAAATCCCTACCGGCTAAAGTCATACCTAGAACAAAGAAAAACAGTTGTGATTGTTGAAAGCCAATCATCTTTATGCCATGGTATCTCTGGATGTGTTCCTCTATGCCCTTGACACATCATCATTAAATGTTTCATTGTTAAAATTCCCTCCATTATGATGCCAAAAGTGGGGATGTCCATTGATGATTGCTATTCCACTTGTATCTCCTCTGATAATGAAGCAGTGATGTTCATATGCAGAAGGAAAGCAATCTAGAGTATGTTGTAAAACAGCAAGAAACACCACTTCAGAAAGGTGCCCGAGCATGAAAACTTAAACACAAATAAATCCTGTTGGGTTAGACTGTTTTATTGTTATTTTCTCTGCAGTTGAACAATTAATTATCTACTTGTATTTTATATAACTACTTATATAAATGTATCTGTTTAGTATGCTTCCTAGTGGCCACATTATGCATATGCAGTTGTTCAGTGCATCCCCTAATGGTAACATTTGTGCCTCTGGAAGCTTCTCGGGTTATTTGAAATAAGGGGTATCTGATTGGCTGACTCTTATCTGCCAATTTGAATGGAATGTTGATCATGAGGCAGCACCATTTTTAAGCCTTCAATCCATTGGTTTGCAGCTCTACATTTTCAACTTTCTTTGTTCTATTAACGCCTAATAAAATGATTGTGAAGCAACAAGTTTTGTGCCTCATTCCTGATTTCCGAAAGAACCTTGGATTAGAAACTTCAAAATCCAACAATTCAAACACCTCACCTAGACATTCCAAAATATTATTTCTTATCAATATCAACATTCGGGTGTCATTATTAACCAGACAAATACTGTACTTAAGTAGCAACTCAGTGACTCCACCCCTCACTACCACCCCACCACCCGCCAACCATTTGATCCCCCCAAAGTACACAACAAAATGAAATAGGAGCAGGAGTAAGTCACACAGGCCCTCAGTCTTGCTCTAGTATTTAATAAGGTCATTGCTGACCAAAAAGCTTTACATCTTCATCCATCAACAGTAATCCTTTACTTTGTTGGTCATCAAGTTGCTATCCACCTTCGTCATAAAATATTACACTCTTTTTGGAGGAAAACAAGTCCAAGTCACAAAGAGGAAAATTTTCACCTCATCTCTGTCTTAACTGGATCACACATTTTTTTAGATCGGCTACCCTTACTTCATGATTTTCCCACTAGTGAAAATGCATATAACAGTCAAGATCCCTCTGCATTTTATATCTGAAAAATGTTCCCTCTCACTTTTCTGAATTCCAGTACACAGAAGCATACATTGTCTGATTTATTTCTCATAAGCCTCATAGCCAGTCTCCAAATAGCATCCTTCCTTAAATAAGAAGATCAATAATTTACACCATAATCCAAATGTCTTGCTGGTGTGCTAAATAACATTTTTATTTTTATATGAGTATAAATTTCTTGAGCAATAAATAACAGCATTTCATGAGCTTACCTGATAAGTTGCTGAGTACTAAGTAACTACCTCTTGTGAATCATTCACTAGGTCACTGAGATTCCTCTGCATTTTAGATTTCTGCATCCCATCCCATTTGCTATTTTAGCTCCTTTTTAGTTTACCACCAAAAATAAACTATCCTGCCTTTTTCACACTTTTTACTCCATTTGCCAAATTCACATAATCAATCATTCTGTATTCCTTTGCTGTCTCCTATATTCGGTCTGCAATGTTCTTATCCCTCTATCTTTATGTCTATAGTTAGTGACTAGGCGTTTTGTATTTTCATACCAAGTTACGAGGGGTGATTGATACGTTTGTGGCCTAAGGTGGGAGGAGTCAATTTTAGAAAACCTAGCACAATTATTTTTCAACGTAGACCCCTCCTACATGTGCACACTTAGTCCAGTGGTCATTGAGCATATGGATCCCTTCTTTGTAGAAGTGGTCCACAGCAGGGATGATTGATAAGTTCGTGGCCTAAGGTAGAAGGACGTGAGTTATTAACTTCAAACTTTCTGTATTATCACTCAAAGAGTTGAACTGCATGTGCATGTAGCAAGAGCGTCTTGGACCTCCAGATGATCCACAGCAGGGGTGATTTATAAGTTTGTGGCCTTAGGTAGAAGGAGATGAGTTATACAGCTCTTGTTACATGCACGCGCAGTTCAACTCTTTGAGTGAAAATGGAGAAAGTTTGAAGTTAATAACTCACCTCCTTCTACCTTAGGCCACAAACTTCTCAATCACCCCTGCTGTGGAACTCTTTCTGGAGGCCCAAGACGCCAACTTCTACAAAGAAGGGATCCGTAGGCTCCACGACCGCTGGACTGTGTGTAAATATAGGAAAAATAAAAATTTTAAAAATGGTAAGAAGTGGAGACCTTGGGATGGAAATATGAAGCGCAAGTGGATAGTGCCATTCAGCATGCAATCGTTATTTAGTTACAGTACTGTGAGATTGGAACTTCATAATGCAAATCACGCAATGTGTTAAGCCTGCATGGAGGATCCAGCTTTCATAAACAGGACGGCTGTTCCACCTGTGCTATTTAAAGAAAATCGTTGTATGCTTTGATGCTTGTGAGTCAATGCCGATTGATTTCCAGTGAAGGCTGGCTATTTTTATTCTTCGGAATTGTATAAATCTGTAGGGAGAGGTGAGTCAGAAGCTGTTGGAGCCTGTCCTGACTTCAAGTTTGTTTTGTTTCCGAATACAAGTAGTTTAACAACTATTCCTTTTAGAGAGCAGCAGGACAAAGAGAACGACTGGAGTGAATGCAGAACAGGACAGTCTTCAAGAGGAGAACACTTAAGAAGAGAAAGGCCATTTTCATGGAACCATTTTGCTATGTGCATTTCACCAAGGAAGGAGGCAAAAGAAGTCAATAATTCAATAATGACAGCTACTTTGAGATGCACCACATGTTGCTGCTGGAGGGCAAATCACAGAACATGCAAGAACTCCTTCCTTGCGGTGTTAAGCTTCTATACTTTGAACGGTTCAGGCAAATGTTGGAAATAACTGCAACCTATCACAACTCATCTCTCACTTTCACATAACAGACATCTTAGACAATGTATTCTGAGAGCAGAATGTGCAACAGGCTTTTCTGTGACACACACAAAATGTTGCAGGAACTCAGCAATTCAGGCAGCATTTATG
This sequence comes from Mobula birostris, assembly GCF_030028105.1. Classification (NCBI taxonomy): domain Eukaryota; kingdom Metazoa; phylum Chordata; class Chondrichthyes; order Myliobatiformes; family Myliobatidae; genus Mobula; species Mobula birostris. Next base: position 44,692,334 of record NC_092390.1, read on the forward strand.
GAGGGGACTAAACATTTCAGACCTTCATTGGGATTGGGAAGGAAAAGAGGCAGAAACCGGAATAATGTGTGGGAAGGAGGAGGGCTACAAGCTGGTAGGTTATGGGTGAGACCAGGTGAGAGAGGACAAGGTGTGTATGGCAGCGGGGGTGGATGATGTGAGGAGCTGGGAGGTGATAGGTAGATGAAGTGTAGTCATATAATACAGAAAACCTAGAACACTGAACATAGAACAGTACAATAAAGGAACAAATCTTTCATCCTGTAATATCTGTGTCAATTGTGCTGATCTACCTAATACCATCTGCCAGTACAAGGTCTGTATCCATCTATTCCCTGCTTGTTCATGAGCCTGTTCAAGTGTCTCTTCAGCATTTATTGTATCTGATTTCACTGCTTTCAGTAGCAGTGTGCTCAAACCTCTACCTAGGTCTGTGTAAAAAAACTTGCCACATAAATATCATTTCAACTTTCCTCTTCTCTCCTCCCTGTTTTAACCATACTACCTAGGCCTCTCGTAATTTTGTAAACTTCTATCAGTTTGCTCCTCAGCTTCTGACACTCAAGAGAAAATAATCCAAATTTGTCCGACTTCTCAGTAAATTAATAGTATTTCATGCTAGAGAATTTTCATAAACTCAAGAGAGGACCTAAGAGACTGAAGATTCTGGAATCTGGAGTTTAAAAAAAAACAAATTGCTGAAGGAATTCTGTAGGTCAGGCAGTATCTGTGAAGGCATTTCTTCCCGATCAAGACTTGAATGTTCTGAAATAAATAAAAGGATGTGAATAGTGCTGATCCAGGGTTCAATGTAAAACATATACCATCCCCTTTCCTTGCACTGCCTGACCTGCTGAATTCTTCCAGCAGTCTGCTTTTTTAATAAAATTAACCTTGATTAGAGTCAATTCATATAAATACTCACTTTGTAAGAACGTTATTCAATTAAATAATTACCAATGTGGGATTAATTATCAGCAACGCTGATGTATTTTAAACCATAGATAGATTGTACTATTTTTTTAGTTAACAGCTCAGTGTTTAATACCATCCTGTCAATAAAATCAATTCATTAATTTTTTTATAAAAATGCTTAGCATTGAGTTCAAACCTTTCTCTGCCACATCTTTGGTACTGTGTCATATACAAAGCATACATCATCAAAATGTGATTGGCATGGTTGTCATACTTTCAAGACAACTACATTAGACACCAGGCAGACAATCTCTGAAGAGTATTGATAATGGCTGAGATCACCCCTCTTGCAAAGACACTGCCCAGAAGAAGGCAATGGCAAACCACTTCTGTAGAAAACAAACACTGTGGTTGCCCACATCATACAACATAGCACATAGCAAACAAACATTTGTTCATTATCATGTATCTTATGTGACCTTCAAGGTAACTCTTACTGGGAATACCTTGGTTTAACAATTCTTTAACACAGTATCAAATAAAGCTGTTGTGCAATTGAAACCAGGCATAACCTGAATACGTACGTATTAATTTCTTTTGCCACTCTCTAAATGCTCAGAAGGGTATTTGACCTTTGATTTTCCAATGGGACATTTGATGGCACCAGGGTACCGCAAGGCTCAATGGGGTACCACAAGGCTCAGTGCTGGGACCCCAGTTGTTTACATATATATTAATGACTTGGATGAGGGAATTAAATGCAGCATCTCCAAGTTTGCGGATGACACGAAGCTGGGTGGCAGTGTTAGCTGTGAGGAGGATGCTAAGAGGATGCAGGGTGACTTGGATAGGTTGGGTGAGTGGGCAAATTCATGGCAGATGCAATTTAATGTAGATAAATGTGAAGTTATCCACTTTGGTAGCAAAAATAGGAAAACCAATTATTATCTGAATGGTGGCCGATTAGGAAAAGGGGAGGTGCAACGATACCTGGGTGTCATTATACACCAGTCATTGAAAGTGGGCATGCAGGTACAGCAGGCGGTGAAAAAGGCGAATGGTATGCTGGCATTTATAGCGAGAGGATTTGAGTACAGGAGCAGGGAGGTACTACTGCAGTTGTACAAGGCCTTGGTGAGACCACACCTGGAGTATTGTGTGCAGTTTTGGTCCCCTAATCTGAGGAAAGACATCCTTGCCATAAAGGGAGTACAAAGAAGGTTCACCAGATTGATTCCTGGGATGGCAGGACTTTCATATGAAGAAAGACTGGATGAACTGGGCTTGTACTCGTTGGAATTTAGAAGATTGAGGGGGGATCTCATTGAAACGTATAAAATCCTAAAGGGATTGGACAGGCTAGATGCAGGAAGATTGTTCCCGATGTTGGGGAAGTCCAGAACAAGGGGTCACAGTTTGAGGATAAAGGGGAAGCCTTTTAGGACCGAGATTAGGAAAAACTTCTTCACTCAGAGAGTGGTGAATCTGTGGAATTCTCTGCCACAGAAAGCAGTTGAGGCCAGTACATTGGCTATATTTAAGAGGGAGTTAGATATGGCCCTTGTGGCTACGGGGATCAGGGGGTATGGAGGGAAGGCTGGGGCGGGGTTCTGAGTTGGATGATCAGCCATGATCATAATAAATGGCGGTGCAGGCTCGAAGGGCCGAATGGCCTACTCCTGCACCTATTTTCTATGTTTCTATGTTTTCTATGTAATATGTTTTTATCTGTGTAAAATGACCCCTCAAAAGATGTAAAAATAATACTATTCTTCTGCAGGATGATTTCAACCTGATGAGAATGAAAAAAAATGACAGCATTTTTTTCTTCACTGGATACTAGTTTTTACAGATTCAGTTTCTCATAAAAATATGCTATTTAAAGGACAAACAATCTTGTACTTCTGTTATCTCCAGTCTAGAATATTGGCTCACACGAGTGCCAGAACTGGTTTGACCCTTCTGAGGTCAGGATCCTGGTCAGTTTAGCTTTCTTTACTTAGGATTATTCTATGTGCGACTTCATCTCTGCCACATCTCACATTGTTGCTCACTGTGGCATTAAGGGGTCATCACAGTTCAAAGTTCAAAGCAATTTTATTGTCAAGCTACATATACATCACCATTTTCTCTGTTGAGATTAATTTTCTTCCAAGCATTCACTGTAGAACAAAGAAATACAATAGAATCAATGAAAAAACTGCGCATGTACTGACAAGCAAGCAATGCACAAAAGAAGAAAATCTGTGCAAATGCAACAAATAAATAATACTGCGGTGGTGCTGCAGGTAGTGCAGCTGGCTCACTCTTTGCAACAATCTGGCTTTGATCCTGACCCTGTGCACCAGGGTCCCTGTGGATTTTCCTGGGGTTTTCCAGTTCCCTCCCACATGGCAACTATGTGTGGTCAGGTTCACCAGCTCCTGTGAATTACTCCTAGTCTGGTTGAGTGGTTGGATAACAGAGCGGAGCAGACTCGATGGGCCGAATGGCCTACTTCTGCTCCTTTGTCTTATGGTCTTATGGATAATTCAAACGTCTCTGTTCACATATCTAGAAGTTGTGTTCAAAACCATATTCATCAAATGTTTGTCGGTTTGAGTGAAGAGTAGAACACAGAGTAAGCACAATAGGCTGGGACAACTAAGTAACTGTGGCATGGGATTTGTAACACAATTGCTGACAGCTTCGTTCAAAATGGAGTATTACAGCCTGAGGCCATCTATGCTCCCAGTGTACCGTAAAGTCATATTTTCACAAATATCTGTCTTACTTTGAGCCTGTGCATCTGTTTTGCATTTGAGTCATTAGGGCAATGATGGATGGTAAATGGAAATTCCCAAAAATAGATCCAGCACGTTGGTACTTGTAGCTATTGCCATTCAAAATTAATGTTTTTTTTTCATTCTCTAATTTTTAAATTCAGTTTGGGAATCTGGGCTTCATTGGCAAAAGCTAATCTTTGTTGCTCGCCCTTAATGGCATTGGAAAAAGTGAGCAATTTTATTGAAGTGCTGCTGTTCTTTTGGTGAAGATACTGCCACGATGCAGTTGAGAAAGGAGATCCAGATTATAAATCCAGAGACAATAAAAAAAAAACAGTTTCATGTTAGGATGGTGTCAGACATGGAGAGGAATTTGCAAGTGTTGATATTCCTATGCACTTGCTAACACTGTCTTTCTTGGTGATAGAGGTAGCAGATGTGGGGTGGCCTGGGTGAGTGACTGAATGCATTTTGAGCCACTTTGTGGTTGGAGGCCTGAATAATTAGGTGCTGGGTAGTGTACCAATCAACTAAGGTCACTCTTTTTGAGGGTAGTTGGTGCTGTCATCTTTCAGGCAAGTGGAGTGTATTCCATCGTGTTTCTGGCTTGTTACGGGTAGCAGGAGGTGAAACGCACATGCCAAAGTACCCAACCACTATTTAGTTCTTATATCCATGATATTGAGTTTCTGATTAGATTAGATTAGATTCAACTTTATTGTCATTGTGCCAAGTACAGATACAAAGCCAATGAAATGCATTTAGCATCTGACCAGAAATGCAAAGAATAATGTTATTTACAAAATAACTGCGAATTTAAAAAAGTGCTACAGCACACAAATATAAAAGTACTGAGACAGTACAGTGCGGATGCAAAACTGCTTAGCGCTGTGATGAGAGGTTCAGCAGTGTCACAGCCTCAGGGAAGAAGCTCTTCCAGTGCTTGCAGGTGTGGGAGCGGAGGCTCCTGTAGCGCCTACTGTATGGGAGGAGAGTAAAAAGTCCATGGTTAGGGTGAGATGCATCCGTGATAATGCTTTTTGCCCTGCCCAGGCTGTGTTTATGGTAGATGTTCTCAATGGTGGGCAATTGGGTGCCGATAATCCGCTGGGCAGTTTTCACCACACGCTGGAATGTTTTGCGGTCCGATACGGGACAATTGCCATACCACACTGAGATGCAGTTGGTGAGTAGGCTCTCAATGGTACAGCGGTGAAAGTCCGTCAGTATCCTGGGACAGAGGTGAGCTTTCTTGATGCTCCGCAGGAAATAAAGGCGCTGTTGCGCCTTTTTGATCAGGATGGAGGAGTTCAGGGACCAGGTGAGATCCTCGGAAATGTGGACACCAAGGAACTTGAAGCTTGATACACGCTCCACTACAGTTCTGTTGATGTAGATGGGGACGTGAGTGTGACTCCCGGCATGCCTGAAGTCCACAATGATCTCCTTGGTCTTCTGGGTGTTAAGGGCCAGATTGTTGTTGGCACACCACGCAGCCAGGTGCTGGACCTTGTCTCTGTAGGCAGTCTCGTCATCCCCTCTGATCAGACCAACCACCATGGTGTCGTCTGCGAAATTGATTATGGAGTTAGAACCATGTACAGGAACGCAGTCATAGGTGAAAAGGGAGTACAGAAGAGGGCTCAGCACACAGCCTTGAGGCACGCCGGTGTTGATGGTAATCCCAGGGAACTGATGGTGAGATCTGGGAATGGTAATGCTGCTAATGTCAAGGGAAGATGGTTATAACCTCTCCTGTTGGGGATAGTCATTACCTGGCACAAATGTGCCATTTATCAATCCACATATAAATCTTGCAGAGATCTTAACGCATACAGGCATGAGTGGTTGCTGATAGAATTAAATGTTACCTATTCATCAGCAAGTATTCCCACGTTGACATTATGATGGAAGAGGGGTCATTGATGAAGCAGCTAAAGATGGTTGGGTGTAGCATACAGTTGTGAGGAACTCCAGAATTATTGATCTGGGGCTGGGATAATTGCCTCCACAACCACAATCGTCTCCCTTTGTGTGAGGTATGACTTAACGTACTTAAGTGGTTTCCATTGATTCCCATTGACTTCAGTTTTAACAGGGCAATTTGATACCAGACTTGGTTAAATGTTATCTTGATGTTAAGTGTAGTCACTCTCACAACGCGTGTAGAATATTGTTGAGATGCAAGAAAGAAAACTGCAAATCACAAAACAGAGGATTCATTTTAACAGGTTTGTGAAGTTCTTCATGCCAGTTAACTCACATATTCAATATTCTCAGGTTTTATCAATTTTGTTATCTTTTACCAATTTTTGATCCAGTCCTCAGTTTTACTGATTTTTTGGCATTATCAGTGCTTCCTTTCAATTTAGTGACACCTTTAATTTCTTCTGTAGTCCGTGATTGGACATTGATTCCCACTGTGACTTTGTGTCTTAGAGGAATATACTGTGTATTTATTCCAGCAACTGGAGAGTTCTGGATAGTTAACAGCAAGCATTTAGAAATCTCATCTTTATTTCACTTATTTATCGTTCGGCCAAGCATGCAATTTCTTTCTTTGGAAAATTAATGCGGTCCACTTTATATTATGCATTCAGTTTCCAGGTTTGTTTTGTTACATATTTAAATAAAAATACTGTTAACTTTCTTAACTGCTATTGTGGAAATTGGGCTGTCATTCTTGAACTCATTCCATCTTTTTTCTAATACAGCATTCATATGAGTTGTTTGCCAGTGCTCTGCACACAATCCTTTGTGTCCACTACAGCTTTACCATCTTCTTTTAATCCATCCAAACTTGGGAACCTATATTTTCCACAATTAATTAATTTATTACTTTCCTCACTCTTAAATACAGTTTTATTCTTTTTGTTTCTTCTTCTCCTGTGACATCCACCAAGCATTTTGCCAGCAAATTCTGAGACAAGGTAACTAAGAATTTTGTCATTTTGATTTTATCTTGTGCATCCTTATCTTCATAACCTTTTTCACTGGCCCATCGCGTTGATCCTTTTCCCTGTAGCCATGCAATTTTCTGTTCACTCCCTTAAGCTTCAATTCTTTTTTCATTGTTACACTCACTCTTTTTTTAGAATGTGTGGAAGCTCGTTTGATAACACTTCAGGCTAAAGCATGGCACAAGTAAACCCGTCTCTTTTATAACAATTACTTTTCCCTCTTCTTTAATTGCCTTGTATTTGTACCCTCTTGTTACTAACAAGTGAAAAATTAGTTCATCATACCTCTGAATTTTTCGTAACTTCTGGTTGTTAGCCTTCTGAACTCAAGAAGACAAATCCTAATCTCTCAAATCTCTTTTCACAAAAGAAACACTTTCACCATTAATAAACTTTACATTGCAGTTTTTTGTTATTTTTTGCATCCTATCAATATCAATATATATGGAGATTGAATATAAAATCCAATTGTGAGTTAGGCTAGGTGTTGGGATCTAAGCCAATTCAATCACCTCCTTGTAGTTTTATACCAACAGATATGCTCTAATCTCGCTGTCTTTTACCTCCTACAGTGTTCCATTGAAGCTCAATATAAAATCAAATTGCAATCCTGCTTTTCCTTCTGATCATTTAACAGCATTCAGGTTTGTTCAAGATTGAATCCAACTGTTTCTGATAGCAAGCCTGTTTCCTCAGCACAGAGCAAGAACTGCAATGGAGTAGTATGATTAAACGTTTTTACTGAGTCATGTTTGAAATGGTACACGCTAGGCAACTTACAGTGTTGGAGCGACGAAACAAGCCCACCAAGATGAAAAACATGTGCATTCCACAGGCCCACATGAAAAGAGAATCTCCTCCATACATAGTAGTCCCACTCGATTCACCACACTATCAAATGGCTGCAATCTTCCTATTGATCTGATACAGTGAAAAGCCTTTACTGTTTATGCCAAAACTGCCCACATCTGGTGGAAGGTCATCCACCTGTAACAATAATCCAGTTCTTTTTCACCCTTCACAGATGCTTCCTGGTTCACTGAGTATTTTCAGATTTCCAACAATTACTGTGCTCTGCAGCTAACAAAGTTCTAATTCATCTTCCTCTACCTGCATTCCTTGAACAAACATCTGATCAATTTTTTCTCTTTCAGATGGTACCAACATAGTTGTGTCACAGAATTCATAGGCGCGTAGTCCTTTAGATCCCTCTATACCCCTTCCCCTTCTCTGCAATTTACAAACATATTGGTTTTGTTATTTTTCAGTTCTCATGTGTTACTAATCCTGTTTCCCTCAACACAGATGTTGCATAGTTGTTTACACTGGACAACAAACTTTTTCGTATTTCTTCCTCAGAATTTGTTTTTGGTTTATGGTAGACCGCTTGAAGCTAAACACAAATATAATTTCAGACTACTTGTATCACGTAGGAATGTGGAGAAACAACAAATTAACTTTTATTGGACAGAATGCATTTAATTGCATAACGGGGCTGACAATTTACAGTTGTTCAACTAAGCTAAAAATGTTTTGTTGATGGTTTTCATTTGTATTCAGTGTCTGAGGCTTCTCAGTTAAGTGCCCAACAATTATCAGCCAGCATTGATTAATTCTGGTTGCCCTGATACTGTTTCTCCATGACCACAATATCCTGGTGAAACCTTTCACTATGCTCATCACTGACAGCACCAAGAATTGCAGGGAAGAAGTCTAAACGGGAATGCAGAACATGAATCTTCAATGATATGTAGCACTTCATGGCTTTGTATGCTTGAATTATGCTTTTAACCAACTGCAAGTAGTTTGGTGCTCTGTAGTTGCCAAGAAAACTTACAGCAACATCCTTGAATGCCTCCAGTCCCCCTAGAAGTTTTTTGAATTGCCTGTCACTGATATCCTGTTTGATTTGTAGACCAACAAAAACGCCTTCCTTAGTCTTGGCATCAGTTATTCTGATTTGAATTATCAATTGAAATAACAAATATAAGGCGATTTCAAAAGATGGTGCGTGAATTGGTAGGGAAATTTCATAGTGATTTTCATGATCAGCAGCCCGAAATCCATAAGATACACCCAAATGTATTCAGGAAGCAAAAGCATTGTTGTCCAGTGTTAACTGCTGCATTTTCTGGTTTAATTCAGACTTTTACTTGCACAGCCACTTTTGTTTAGTTGTGTATAAATATCCTACATGGCATTTAATTGTTTTCACCAATATATTGACAAAGAGCTTTCACTTGGCAATTTGCTTCCCCACTAACTTACATGAGAGCTTTGGGCTTAGCTGACCTGGTTCCAAAATTACAAAGAGAAGCTAGTGTTGTCAATTGTAAAAAAGACCTTGCATTATAATATGGCATGGTTATCTGCAAAGTTAAATACCAACACAGTGTTATAAAGAGTCATAGAGTGATATACCACTGAAACAGGTCTTTCAGGACACTGAACCCATATTTAGATTCAAAGTACAAAGTAAATTTTATTATCAAAATACATATATGCCACCATATACAATCGTGAGATTTATTTTCCTGCCGGTATACTCAGCATATAGAAAACTATAGAACAGTAACTATAATAGAATCAATGAAAGATCAACCAGAGTGCAGAAGACGATAAACTGTGCTAATGCAAATATAAATAAATAGCAATAAATAACGAGAACATGAGATAATGAGATAAAGAGATATTAAAGTGGGATCGTTGGTTGTGAGAACATCTCAATGGATGGACAATTAAGTGTGGTTATCCCCTTTTGTTGAAGAGCCTGATGGTTGAGGGGTAGTAACTGTTCTTGAACCTGGTGGTCCTACCCTAACCTATTTTATTCTCTCTAAATCCCCATCGCTTATTTTATGCCCCAGATTCAACTCCTGATTACCACTTATGTGACAATTTACCACAGCAAATGAACTTACCAACCTGCAGACTGTTGGGATTTTGGGGGAAACCAGAGGACCACAGGGAAATTCATTGTGTCAAAGGGAAAATGTTCAAACTTCACACAGGTAGCGCCACAGAAATGAACCCAGTTCATTGGAGCCATAAATCAGCAGTTCCACCAGCTGTGTCACCTTGGCATTAAGGAGGAAATAGAGGGAAGAGAATGCAGATGGGAGTTAGTGAGTAGCAAAAGAAAATTGCTGAAATAATCTAAGTCAGCCATTAAACCATAGCCACTCTCGTAGGTTGTTGCTGGCAATGAGAACAACTCAAACATACCAGAGCCATAGTCATAGAGCCATACAGCATGGAATCAGACCATTCAGCCCATCCTGTCCATCCCAACCAGTGGGTACCTGTCCTTATTAGTCCCATCTTCCAGTTCTTGGCCTGTAGCCTTCCATGTCTAGGCACTGCATGTGCTCGAGTAGTCTCTCCTCAATACTGTCTGTGACACGGCTTCCGCCACTCTCTCAGGGAGTGTACTCCAGTTACTCACCACTCTCTGGGTGGAAATGGTTCCCCACCACCACAACCCAAGATTATTTGTCTTACACTTAATATTATTCCATGTCCTCGAGTTTTATCAAGCCTGAGGAAAGGTTTCCTGCAGTCTGCCTTATCTAAACCCCCTCATAAATTTATATACCTCAATCATATCTGCTCTTAAACTCCTCCACTTGAGGGAAAACATTCTTAGCTCATATTGAAATTCATTAAAAACTATTGAAGTTTAAAATTAAATCACATCAAGCATTTAAATAAACTTAACCATTTTGAAGCAATATAATACTTGCAACTATGCCCTTCCATTGAAATGAATGGAGAGGGTACATTTTGACCAGGTTTGATGTGGAGAAGGTTGTTCAGGCAAGCGTGGAATTAACAAAACCTCTCATGCAAAGAACTTCATGAGAAATCCTAAGGTTGTCCCTGTTGCCACTCTAGGGTCAAATAACCTCCCAATTGAAGAGATTCTAAAATCAAGGTTTATCATAAACCAAGGGTTCCCAGCCATTTTTAGGCCATGAACTCCCACCAACAAGTGAAGGTTCTATGGACCCCAGGTTGGGAACCCCTGACATAAATTAATCTTTTTTAACACTTGAGTTGCCTAAGTACCTATGTGTACCTTTGACTTCTAACAACTTCACATTCAATTTACTGTTCCAGCTTACCACTTCTTCTACTAAATCATAAGATTCACACACGTAGTTAAATACTTTCCATGTGAGCTAAAACTAACAAGATACACTATCACAGAGTTAGAGTCTTCTCTGAGTTCTAAAGTCAGGGTGCTCTTTCCTACAATGATTGTCCCCAGGTTATAACTCACAATGACTCAGATCACTCTTGCATTTTATTTCTTCCAGTCTGCTAAAGATTTTCCTTGTCTGTACCCCAGCCCGGGACTCGGTTGATTTTGAAATCAATTATTTCAAGTTATCACTCTTTGAAGGACTGGGTAAACAAAACACATCTTCTTTGCTAATCAGGATAGGGGATTCTTCATTGTTCAAACTTTTCTCATCATACAGTCCCTTTACGGAATAGCTGTTCCAGACACTCTGGTCTCATTCACACAGTTTCCCATGATCAAATCACACAGCTATAAAGCTGAATAAACTAATCTCTGTCCAGGTGTTGATCACATGACCTTCCTTCACTGGGCCTATTTGTTCTGCGGTTCCCAGCATCTCTCTGTTGAACTAGTAGAGTACCCTCCCAGAGCCTGCCAGGATACTTGACATCATCTCCCACCACACAATATTGGAGCATGGATGGAAAAGCTGCCGTCAGTAACAGACTATGGCTCTGGGATTTTTGCATTCAAATGGAAATCCTGATGCCAAAGAGTATTTATGCAGGGAACTGCTTATATTTCCCGACCAAATCTTTCATATTACTTCACTGATCTTAATATTGAGTTACATTTGCCACCTTTCTGATATAAGGAGTTTTGTAGTTTGTCAAAATCCTATGAAAATTCATAAATAAATGCTATTTAGCAATAGTAAATTCAACTACCGATTCCTTAATTGACCGGTCGACCTGGTGCTTAGTACACTAAACTGTGCACGTTTACAGCACAAAGTTCTGAAATTTGGTTAATCAGATCGATACCTATTCCTTGAATGATTAATACACAATTAAACCCAAGTATTAACAGTGGTACAATGGAAAAGCTAGTTGAACTGTTGCCTCACAGTTTAATCTTGACCTTGAATGCTGCCATTTGCCCCATTCTCCCTGTTATTTCATGGACTTCCTTAGGGTTCTCTGGTTTCCTCCCATCTTCCAAAAATATGTGGACTGGTAGATTAATTGGCCACTGCTAATTGTCCCTAAAGTGCAGGTGAGTAATAGAATCTCAGGATGTTGATGATACTGTGAGAAGAATAAAAAATGGAAATTAATTTAGAATTGGTATAAAATGGTGGTTGAATGTTGGACCAAAGGACATGTTTTATGCAATATCTCTCTATGACTCAATGTTTAGCCTTAGCTTCAAATATATTTTTCTTTAGAGATTTATAATTGCTTTCCTATAACATATAACTCTTTTCCTCCATGATTCCCACTGGCAAACCACTTCATGATTAAAAAAAACTTTGGTGTAAAGAAACTTTCCCTGAATTTTATTCTTGCTCCAATGACAGTCTAATAGTTCCAGATCAGTTCACAGTTATCAGTCATGATCAGCCAGCGCAAGAAGTGACGATCATCTCTGATGGAGATTGGTCCACAGGCATTCAACTAGATTTCCCAAGGAAAAAAGGTCAGGGCCAGAAGCATTCATAACCAGTGCTGCTTATGGGGTGGCAATATAAGTAACACCAGTCATTTTATCAAGATCAGGTGATAATGTGTAGTTATTAACTGTGCAAAACATGGAACACAAAATCAAAATGGATTTAAGGAATTCTTCTACACATAAAAATGTAAAGTGATTGATCCTTGCTCTAACTGGTGCAGTTTTGTATTGAACTTGGACATTGCCAATGTACAGAAAGACATGTGGTCCTGGAGTGACCATCAATGCTGGCTACTGGAACAAGGTGTCCAAGGTTTGCAACACTGTTCCTTAAGGAATAACATTTGGGAATCTATATCATCCATCAATAAATTTTCATTCAGATTATCCACACCCATAAATATTCATTCCAATTTCTGGCGTGATGCAGTACACGTAGGAAACCATACTTGACTCCATGCTTACCAAACAAATGGCTGAACTATGTTGTTAACAAGAAACAAAAACCTAGTTTTAGCTATGTCTGGTGTGATATAGCATTTAACCTCCCTTGTTCTATAATATTTCCAGCTGGGCAAATGCCAACACCTTTACATATATTTGCAGCAATTTTTAAATATGATCTACAAATGAGAATAAACATTTTGCTTTGATCTTTTATCTCTATACAATAGAGGGACACAGAACCCAAGGGCCAGTGTGAGGCAATTGAATCGCTTCATGCTGCTGGGATCAATAAATATACCATCTCTAAGTAATATTTTTATAGCTCTGGTACTATAAACTCCTAGTCCTCCACAAGGTGCCTGAACCAATCATTTGACAGGTTATTTTTAGCCTGTTCTGAAACAACCTAGAAAATAGCATGTTTGTAAGAGGAAAACAAACAAAAGCCTAACATAGAATCTGTCCAAGAGAAAAAAAACCCACCATAGTCTCACAGTGTCTTTTAAAAAAAATTGATCAATTTGTGCTATAAGCAAGAAATATATTGTAAATCATGTGAAGTATATGGATTTTAGTCTTACCTCTTGTTTCTAAAGACTCTGGCAATCATCTCAGTCTTCTGAATGAATAATTCCAATGGCATTGAAGGTGATCTTACTTTGGAGATTATCTTTACAAGAACAAGTGATGTACAAAATAATAAATATTGTTCAAGTGGGAAACGATGTTTGTTTGCTTCTAGTTATCAATTTATTTGTCCAAATGCAGTGTCAGAAATCACAGCATATACTTCACTTCAATACATGGCTTCAAATGAAAGGCACAAGTAGGCTATTCAATAAAAGTTAACTCAAAATAATGGCTGCCAGACAATTTCTCAAATTTCAAATGAGATTGATTGCCTATATGCTCTGCACAGGATGAACTGCAAAGACTCCCTATTAATGTACTGTATGCCTGTGATTATGTGAACCGGGTTCTTCAGATGATTCCTCCTTCCCTGATGGAGGTTAGTAATGTTGAATCAGATTTATGGGTCTGGCAAGTGTTACGGAAAGCACTCTCAACAAATAGGCCCCGTAATCATTTATTTACAAACAATAAAAAATTTGACCAAACATTCATGTTCCCCAAACACGAGGAAATCTGCAGATGCTGGAATTTCAAGCAACACACATCAAAGTTGCTGGAGAACACAGCAGGCCAGGCAGCATCTCTAGGAAGAGGTACAATCGACGTTTCGGGCCGAGACCCTTCGTCAGGACTAACTGAAGGAAGAGCTAATAAGAGATTTGAAAGTGGGAGGGGGAGGGGGAGATCCGAAATGATAGGAGAAGACAGGAGGCGAGGGATGGAGCCAAGAGCTGGATTTTGCCAATCAGCTGTCCAGCTCTTGGCTGCATCCCTCCCCCTCCTGTCTTCTCCTATCATTTCAGATCTCCCCCTCCCCCTCCCACTTTCAAATCTCTTACTAGCTCTTCCTTCAGTTAGTCCTGACGAAGGGTCTCAGCCCGAAACGTCGATTGTACCTCTTCCTAGAGATGCTGCCTGGCCTGCTGCGTTCACCAGCAACTTTTATTCATGTTCCCCAAGTTACAGACACTGCAAAGCTGAATAGTCAAGAAACCTACATACATTCAACAAATATACTTAGCTAAAAGTACATGGAGAGCATACCTTCCCTATGGTCATGGGCATCCTTGCTTTAAACAAAGGGAGAGAAAGCAAGCCCTTATGCTACTTTATATACCCAGGATATCTGAAACTGGACACCAGGCACCTACCCAATGGGAAAAACAGCTGCAGCTTCTAATCTAACCAATCACAATGGAAGCAACTTTCAACAATCAGAATAAGGCATGCCCCCACAGGACACTCCACCCCTTGAAAGTTGTGAATGTGATTATCCAACTGTCAGACTAGTATGACTCTCACAAACCCCCAACTAAGTTACACATAAAACACAGGAGTACAATGCCCAGTACAGTTAACCCAATAGTCACCTCCCAGTATACTACAGTAGTCCACCAACCTCCCTGTGCCCCAAAAGGCCTTCAACCCCATCCTGGAGTGTAATAACCAAACAGCTTGTCTCCCCTCTTAACCTCATACACTGAGTTATGATCAACCATATGAGTAATGTTACCCAACCCATCAGGAATATAGGTGCATCATTCTTAACCAATAATAGTACAAGTGCCGCCTTCCTTTGTGAGCAGGTAAACTAAGATCTCTGCAATCAGTTCTGGGGACAGTCTGGCTGTACCATGGTGAGAAAGGCTATCATTTAAAACATTCTTTATTTGTCTTACCAAACAACATGGGCAAGGTGTTCATTCAGGGCACTGGGGTGGCATACGTACGGCATCACATATGAACTGCGCCACCCTGTGGGATCCATGGGTAGGATTAGGAACTGCATATCCAGTAAGTGCAAATCAGCATCCAACAAGTGCACACCAAAACAACACCATTTGACATAGACACAGCCATCCCAGGATATCGTTCCTGCTCATACTTGCCATCTATCTTGCACTTTGTACCTGTACTGAACATACCACCTACATCAACACTCTCTGTCAGGTGGGGAAATCACTTTAAGAGTCAGGACATTCCAATACTACAAATGGTATGTAGGGAAATACCAGACTTAAAGCAATACCACCACCAAGGCTATTAAGGCTCAAGTTCATTAAGGCTGTTATCATACACTGGGTCAAGGTTTGGCTGGAAAAGAATATTCCCTCCAAGCTCCTCCAAAACAGAATGCTGAAACCCAAGAATCCAGATAATTTCCCTCACTGTTTTTCCTTGTTGTCATTGGATCGATAGCAGTGCTATCCCTTCTGTGATATGGTAGGGAGTCCTCACAGAGATTTAGCAATCTGACCCAGTAGTCCAGTGTGCAAATTCAAGCACCATTCCCAGAAATGTATCATAGGATCTCCCACCACAAGTCACCATCCACCACTTTGCCATTCTGTAATGCAGGAAGATACAAATGCAACTGCTCCTGATTAGTCACTGGATAGTTGGAAAACACAAAAGCAATAGAACTGCCAGAATGGCTCCTCAAATGTTCAATTCCCTCTCATATCCAGAATGAAGTTGCACAAATTTCTACCAAATATCAACTCAAATTTCATATGGCCAGTATGAAATGAGTCATCTCTAAAACCAATTACACGGAGAAACAAGTAACAGACTAACAGATTAAGCCGCAATAAATATGTAACAGATTTAAAAAGAAGGAACAAAGTAACTGACTAAACAAACATAAGAAACAAAGTAACAGATTAAAACAAAACACAAGAGTACTCCTCTTCAAAACTTTGTATGGAACTGCAAAAACTTAAAACAGTTAATTTCTCACAGAGAAACAGCACATATCAGAAAATAACTGAGAAGAAAAAAAGCCGCTGGGCCTTGCCCAACACATTCGCAGAGCCTCTTAAAGGCAAAGTCCTCACACTCATGCACACATACACAAAAGCAAATTGATGCATGTGGCCACACCTCACATTTCTCTGCAAATCATTCACACTCTATTTACAGGGAAGAGGGATGAAGGTCAAATGACTCGCGCCCTACAACAATGAAGCATGAATGTGCTAACTACTCTCCAATTCCCACTGCTGGTGAACATTAGCCAATATACAATTTCAGCATCTGCAGATTTTCTCTTGCTTGTTAGCCAATACCCTTTGCCAGGGAACATTGAATAGAATGCAAGGAATCTGGCAGAGGACAAAAGGAACCGTTATCTGCAGAGGACTTGAAGAATGACCCTTCCCTCTCAAAAACCTCTTGTTTCTCCTGACAGTACTTCCTCCACATTGCATAGAGGGTGGGGATAGGAACCCCATTTACTTGCTTCTATGGAACCCCAGCTTCAAGCAAAGCTAAAAACTTTTATTTATAGGACATGGGGATCCCCTTCTCCTTGTCTGCTTATCTAACTTTTGTACTTGGCTACTTGCATCCTCTTCTACATACTCTAAACATTGCAATAATTGAATTGCTGTATTTATAGGATGACTAACAGCTGGTGCTATTAAAGACAGCACTACTCATTTATAGGGAAATCCACTGAAGTAATCATGTGTCCTATCATAGTAGAAGTAAATTCAACATTCCCTGGTGGGATACCACTATTGCTGTGTAATTCCGTGATAAAACCCCACAGGTTTAAAACTGTAGTACTCTCCTCTACTGTTCTCCATTCCATTTGGGCCTTTAACTCCCAGTCAGCAAGAGAATTATATTTAAATTTAACCACAGCTATTACTCAAACCAATAGTGATGCATTATGCCCAGGGGAGGTAAGCAGCGTTTTCATGGCAATATTGGTCATGTGTTGGGATGACAAGCTCCCTAAAGCACTCATAGGATTGTTCCAATATACCCCTCATCACATATCTTAAGACTTCTGTCTGTACCTATTCTCTAAACTCGCTAATTCCTTAGTGGAAATTTCTCTGAGCTCTGTTGCCTCAAAGATGTCCATTACGCCATCCTCCACACATTCCTGCACTTCCTCCCACACCCCTCCTGAAAGCAAGAAGCAGCTGATTGATGCCCCCACAATGGGTGTCAGAATGCATGATCACTGGCATGGCCCATAATGTTTCAGACATGCAGGGGAGAGGGCAATCACCTCAAGGATTAAACCGAGGGGTCCATGCTACTTTCTGTCCCTCATCTTCATTATCTAGCCAGACATCCCCATCCTCTACCTACATGTTGAGATCATCACCGCTTTTCAACATGGCTTGAACCTTAATGGGATCTGGTTACCAATTAGCTCAGCACGCAGCATCTAAGTGCTGTTGCTTCATTAGCTGACAAGCTACCTGTATATTTGTATGCCCTAATTTTGCAGGTCTACTCTGAGCCATCAATAGAGGGTCCAGAGGAGGTTCACAAGGATGATTCCGGAATGAAAGGGTTATCATATGACGAATGTTTGATGGCTCTGGGTCTGTGTTCACTGGAATTCAGAAGGATGACGGTGGATCTCACTGAAACCTTCGAATGTTGAAAGGCCTAGACAGAGTAGATGTAGTAAGGATATTTCCCATGATGGGACAGTCTAGGACCGGGGTCCCCAACCTTTTTTGCACTGCGGACCGGTTTAATATTGACAATATTCTTGCGGACTGACCGACCCGCGGGGGGCAGGGGGGTGTAGAGTTGCCAACAGACAAGAGTAGCAGTCAAATACATTGTGTTTACCCCGAGAAAGACGACAATGACTATGAAACCTTGTGCGGGCACCAGTGCGCATGCGTGTACCTGCTGATTTTTTTTTCTGCAAATCGTTTTTGGCGATTCTGTTCGGGGGTGGGGTGGGGAGGGGTATTGTTAATCACGACCGGAATTGTCGGTGATAAGTGGCTAATATACTCAACTTCGTTTCTAAATGGGTTTATCTGATGAATTTAATATTAAACACGCACCGCATATTTTCCTCACATGAATATAATGATAAGTCAATTATCGGGGAGCTTGAAGTAAGTGTTGAACAAAAGGCAGGTTCGATATTATCATTTAAAGAAAAATTGGATAGGTATATGGACAGGAAAGGAATGGAGGGTTATGGGTTGAGTGCAGGTCGGTGGGACTAGGTGAGAGTAGCGTTCAGCACGGACTAGAAGGGCAGAGATGGCCTGTTTCTGTGCTGTAATTGTTTTATGGTTATATAAGTCAGTAGCATCATAACATTTTAAGTAACGTTTGGATATTAAACACACAGCACATATTTTCCCCGTATGAACATATAAAATCATTGCAACACACCAATATCGCCGAATCAGTGGGAGTCCTTGGCTTGTTTTCCTGCAACAACACAGTCCCACCGAGGGGTGATGGGAGACAGCGATACTCGAAGGGGTTTCCTTATGTCCAGTTTATTCCGCAATTTAGTTTTCGTTGCATTCATTGCAGAGATGCGTTGGAAATAGAAGCAATATTTTCAGTGCTTTCGTGGCTATCTCAGGATATTTAACCTTGACTTTGATCCAGAATGCTGGCAGAGATGTTATGTCAAATATACTTTTCAGCCGCTGTCGTTTGCAAGCTTGAGGAGTTGATCTCCTTCCCGCGCTAACATGGATGACGCGTGGGTAATGACCTCACGTGCGTTCATGCTCAACAGTGGCCGTGACAGGGAATGAGGAAAGGTGCAGCTGACTCCTATCGCTTCCTCGCGGCCCGGTGGTTGGGGACCGCTGGTCTAGGACAAGAGGGCACAGCCTCAGGATAGAGGGGTGCCCTTTCAAAACAGAGATACAGAGAAATTTCTTTAGCCAAAGGGTGGTGAATTTATGGAATTTGTTGCCTCATGCAGCTGTGGAGGCCAAGTCGTTGGGTGTATTTAAGACAGAGATTGATAGGTTCTTGATTGGATATGGCATCAAAGGTTATGGGAGAGGCTGGGAACTGGAGTTGAGGAGATAGAAAAAAAGATCAGCCATGATTGAATGGCGGAGCAGACTCGATGGGCCAGATGGCCTAATTCTGCTCCTACGTCTTATCAATAGTGATCCTCTTAGAATAATACAGCACTAACTGAGATCATCCAATTCTTTCTTAAGACTCACTATTGTGGGCTGGCTGGTGGCGCAACGACATTGGCGCTTGACCCGGGAGCGGAGGTTCCCGGGTTCGAAACTAGTCAGGTCCACTCCCGAATATGCTTTCCATCCGTGCTGGGTTGAGTGTCGAGATCGCAACTCGACCTCGTAAAATAGAGGGAAAATGCTGCAAAGATGTCTGTGTGGGGAGTGGCGCGTCACACAGTCTCTCTCTCTCTCTCTCTCTCTCTCTCTCTCTCTCTCTCTCTCTCTCTCTCTCTCTCTCTCTCTCTCTCTCTCTCTCTCTCTCTCCGCGTCTTGTAAAAGCCATGAAAAAGACATCATCACGGACGCACGCATGGACATGCAGATGCACACGCACAGACTCGCAGGCACGCAGGCACATGCCAAAAAAAAAGACTCATTATTGTTTTATACTGATGTCTTACAGTTGCTGCAAACAGTCAGAAAGCATCCCACCGGCTATTTTTTTTCTCCTGGGAAAACCCAAAAATTTAAGTATGGGAATAATGTGGAGTCCCATTTCAACCCCAGTGAAATCTAACTGGTCTGACCAATATACGGATATCCCGTAACCCATCAGTAAGTTAGCGAGACTTTCACAGCTCTCACTATTATTTGTTCACTATGGAACTCTACATTCCTCATACTGAGGGTCCTCTCTTTTAATAACCTCCTAAAGAAATGCATTTCCACTCAAAAAGCCTTTCCCTCTTGCAGCGCTAAATGTTGAATCAGGTTCATGGGTCTGGGAAGTGATACAGAAAGCACTCTCTGCCAATAGATACATTAATCATTTATTTACAAACTGTAAAAATTTTGACCAAGCATTCATGTTTCCTAAGTTACAGTCACTACAAGGCTGAATCTTCAACAAATATGCGTACATACAACAAACATATTAGCTAAAAGTGAGTGCAGAGTATACCCTCCCAATGATCATGTGCACCCTTGCCTTAAACAAAGGATGAAACATCAAGCCTCTTCCATGTGCTATATTATATAGGCAGGAATATTGAAACTGGAGACCAGGTAGCTAACCAATGGGAAAAGCAACTGCAGTTTCTAAACTAACCAATCACAACAGAAGTGACTTAGACAATCAGAATGAGGCACACCCCAAGACAAGGTTCCATTATGATTTTGAAGCCATTCATTACTTACAATTAATTAAAAGATTGGAGACGAGTTTGTACCACCTCTGAAGCCTTGGCCAAACCAAAGAAAGGAAAAGATACATATTTTTAAAGCACCAGAATGCCTTTAAGCACTATGCAGCAAATTAATTATCTTTGCAATGCTGTACAGATAAATGTAGCTGCCAACTTAAATTCAGCTATGCTTCATTAGCAATATTGAGACAAATGATCGATTTCACTATGTTCATTGAAGGTAATGATGCAGTGTATTTTTTATCCAATCTCAAGAGGAAGATGGAATCATGCTTTAATATCCCAGTTGAAAAGAAGTTGCCCTGATACCAGTGGGCTGCTTTGGCATTGTACTAAATAATGTATTCCACTCTGTTTTTAAGTCCTTCAGCCGAGCTACGGATCATAATTTTTGGTTCTTAGAGTCTAAAGTGATTGGGTAACAATGAAGTGCATGCCTTTGGCCTGTCTTCAATCAGATATGATGGAGATCTATTCAATAACATTGTCAAAACTTCAGAATCTGTCATAGTTTACTACATAATCAATAACCACATTCTTCAATGGAGAATCTATGTAAAGCAGCAAGCCAAAGTATATCCTCGCGAAGATGTTGCTAAAAAGTTACCGAAAACTTCATGCATGCAAATATCTCTGCCAGTTTGAATAACTAATCAGCAGAGTTCATAAATAACACATAAGAATATGATGAAAATAAACAACAGATATAGGAGTAGACCCTTTGATTTACTCTATCATTCAATAAGATCATGGCTGATCTTTTATCTCATTGCCACTTTATTGTACTACAGTAATTCCATATTCCTGGCTTCCCTGATTACACAAAAATCTATCAATACCTGTCAAGAATATATACAGAAACGGAGCCTCCAAAATTCTCTGTGGTGGAGAATTCCAAAGATCCACTGATGGAAGAAATTCTGTCTTATTTCTGTCCTGAATGGCTGCCCCTTTATTATGAGATGCCGACTCTGATTCTAAATGC
Organism: Mobula birostris; assembly: GCF_030028105.1. Taxonomy (NCBI): domain Eukaryota; kingdom Metazoa; phylum Chordata; class Chondrichthyes; order Myliobatiformes; family Myliobatidae; genus Mobula; species Mobula birostris. Next base: position 44,713,875 of record NC_092390.1, read on the forward strand.
TTCAACTAAAGGTAACATAATTCTTTGTAACAGTAAAAAGCCTGGATGCTTGAATGAGATAAACTCTTATTCTTCTAATTTCTATGGCTCAGTCTACTCAATTACTCCTTGAAGAATAACAACAACCTCTTAGCTCAGGAAGCCATTTGATAAGGCTTCATGGCACCCCCTTCATTGCAGATATAACCTTCCTTTGGTGGAGAGATTGAACATCATTAGGGTGTTGATAATAGTTACAAAACATCATTACTCCTGTATCCAAGCCCTCTTATAATAAAGGTCAATAAACTATTTGACTTCAATTGAAAGTAGAAAATGCTAGACACATTCAATGGGTCAAGTCAGAATCTCTGACGAGAAAATTGGTATTAATATTTCAGGTGAATGATCTTTCTTAAACACTTCAAACATATTGCTTTGCCTTCCTAACAGTTTGTTGTAACTGCACGTTAACTTTCTGAAATTTTTCCTCATTATTCTCTAAATATTTGCAGTCTTATTGATGCACCACCACATCATGTTCATTTGACACCTCTCCACCATCATCTGGCTAAATAGGATCACATTCACTTAGGACAAATCTTATCTTACCAGGTAATAGTCAACTACATTCACGTCTCTTCCTTCTTTCATATTATCATCTCTGGTATCACTCAAGGAGTTCTTAAATTAAAGTCAAATTCGCTGGGACCTGTGGATTTCTCCACTCAATATCAGACTGCTTGTCTAGAGCCCATTGGCGGGGCAGTAATTTAAACTAAATATTGCAGCAGGTGGCTTTCTAGAGAACCTGCTGCTCTTGTCTCTCTAAGTGGTCAAGGGCTAAGATCTGGGTGATATAGAAGGAAAAATTATGGGCCATTTCTCTAAAATTATGTATGTATGAAAATGTAGATTTGAACTTCAAATCTACATATTTTCATACTCACATATTTTGAAAGAAATGGCTCCTAAATGCATCTTCAACATCACCCAAATCTCACTATACTAACCACTGAACTTCACTCTGCACAGCTGAGAACATCAGTAGAAATACTGTAAAAGTAAGCCTTATGAAACTTCATGTTTTCTCTGCCATCAGTTAGGATTATGAATGATCTTTCATCTCAGTGTCATTTTCTAGCACTATTCCACAATCCCTTGATTTCTTTAACGCCCGCAGATCTATTGATCTCTGCTCAAAGCCAAATTTAAGTTTGCTAGTATTTACGCAAGTGTATGGATTCACAGGTGCAAAGAAAAACTTATTGCAGCAGCATTACCAACACATAACATTATATAAGCCACACTCACAAGAAAAACATAAATAATACACAAATTTTACATGAAAGAATACAATTACAACAAAAAAAATGAAGTCTATTGCTGTGCAAAGTAATCGGGGTTATCATGCTCTTAAACTGGAGTGCTTAGGGTTTGTAGGTTAGTTCAAAACCAAATGGTTCAAGAGAAGTAGCTGTTCTTGAACCTGGTGGAGGTGGACTTCAAGCTTCTGTAACTTCTGCTCAGTGGTAGATGTGAAAAGGTGGCATGCCCCAGTTGGTGGGGATCTTTTGATGATAGATATTGCCTTCTTGAGGCAATGCCCCAGAATATGTCTGTAATATGTTGGGTAGAGCTTCTCTGCAGCTTCTTATATTCCTGTGTATTCAAATCCAGACTGAGATGTAATCAGTCAGGATGCTTTCTATAGTACATCTGTAGACACCTGTCAGAATGTTTGGTGATTAGCCAAATATCTAAACTCCTATAAAAGTAAAGATACTGGCACGTTTTTCTTATGATTGCATCTATGTGCAGGGCCCAGGTCATGTCATCTGATGGAAAACACCAATGAAATTAAAGCTGCTGACTCTCTCCAACACCGATTCCCCATCCTGAATTCAAAATCAGCTCTTTAGTTTCAATGACATTGAGCAAGAGGTTGTTGTTGCATTACCTCTCAACCAGGCGCTCTTTCTTTGGTAGGCTGACTCATTGCCAGCTGTGATACGGCCAACTACAGTTGTGTTGTCAGCAAATTTGAGGAGGGGCAGCAGAGCAGTGATAACCACATAGTCCCGTCTGTATAGAGAGTAGAGGAGGGGTTAAGCATGCAAACGTGAGGTGTATTTGCTTGGGTTATCAGTGAGAAGGAGTGTCATGGTCCAGTCCATGAAGTCCACATTCCGGTTCGCGGTCCAGTCCATCAATCCTTGTTCTGAGTTTTCCTGTGTTCTCCCTTGTTCTGTTGAGTGCCTTAATTGAGGCACCTGATTCTCATTTTGGCCTAGACTGTTCCCTTCTCTTCCCCTTCCTTCTGAAGCCTTGCCTTCAACAATCGCCTGAAGCATCACCTGCAACCTCGCCTGTGTCCTCACCTGTAACGCCGTCAAGTTCAACCGCCAGAGCAAGACCAGGGCTTTGCTGTGTCAAGATAAGGAACAGTCTGTCATTGTTTGGAATTGTCTCTTTGTGTCCTCATCTTCGCTAGGTAGGTCCGGCCGTTTGCGCTACCTTGAGTTGGGAACTGTCTCTATGTCCTCGCCTTTGCTAACTACGTCTGGCCGTATGCCGCTACCTTGTGTTGGGAACTGTCTCTTTGTGTCCTTGCCTCCGCTGGGCAGGTCCAGCCGTTTGTCACTACCCTGAGTGGAGAACTGTCTCTTTGTGTTCAGTGTACTGTGTATAGAAAGAGCCCCAGCCCTTGGTCCTTTTCCCAAGGAGGAGGTCCTGGCTCTATGTGCTGTGTACGAGTCCCGGCCCTACGTCGTGCTCCCAAGGAGGAGTTCCAGCTCTGTGTTCCATGTTCCTGTGCTCAAGACCAAGGCTCTGAGGTTCCTGAGTTCCAAGTCCAAGGCTCCGAGGGTTCCTGTCCCCCAAGACCAAGCAAGGCTTCGAGTTCTCGTCCTGTCCATGTGCCTCGCCCAGCCCAGCAGTACCTCGCCCAGCTCTGTGCTGGAGTTCCCTCATCCGGTGCTGGAGTTCCCTCGTCCTGTCCAGGAGTCTCACGTCCAGTCCTGTAGCCACGCCATGACCTGTAGCCACGTCTCGTCCTAGCCTAAACCTGGATTCTGGTTCTGAGTCAAGACTCAGGTTTGTAGTCCCAACCAAGACCCAGGTTCCGGGTCCTTGTCCAGGCTCTAGTTCCAGTGTCCCATATCCCTAGTCCAGGCTCCTTGTTCCTAGTTCCTTGTCCCGGTTCTTGTTTCTTTTCCATGCCCTAGCCTAAGCCCTGCATCCCAGTCTTGTCCAGGGCCTGTGTCAATGTCCAGCATCCTTTCGTCCCACTTCCCTTGCTTTCTTGTCACACCAAGTCCTGTTCATAGTACTTCAGTGTTTGTGTCTTGCATTTGGGTCCGCCACCAATGCCCCCCTTATGACAAGCAGATGTTGTTACCAATCCTTAATATTTGAGGTCTGCAGATGAGAAAATCAAGTATCCAGTTGCAGAGAGAAGTCTAGGTCTTGACGCTTGATGATGGGTTTGGTTGGGATGATTTTGTTGAACTCTGAGCTGCAGTCGATGAACAGCAACCTGAAGTATGAGTTCCGGTTGTCCAGATGGTCCAGAGAAATCACATTTGCTCTTTACTTGTGGTGGTATGCAAATTAAGACCATAAGACCATGAAGAGGTTCACAAGGATGATTCCGGGGATGAAATGGTAAGAAACCATAAGACATAGAAGCCGAATTAGGCCATTTGACCCATTGAGTCTGCTCCTCCATTCAATTATGGCTGACCCTTTTTTCCCATCCTCAGCCCCACTCCCGAGATTTCTCCCCATAACCTTTGATGCCATGTCCAATTAAGAATCTATCAAGCTCTGCCTTAAATACACCCAACGACCTGGCCTCCACAGCTGCTTGTGGTAATAAATTCCACAAATTCACCACCCTCTGGCTAAAGAAATTTCTCAGCATCTCTGTTTTAAATGGACGCCTCTCTATCCTGAGGCCGTGTCCTCTTGTCCTAGACTCCCCCACCATGGGAAACATCCTTTCCATATCTACTCTGTCTAGGCCTTTCAACATTGGAAAGGTTTCAATGACATTCCCCCCTCATCCTTCGAAATTTCAGCAAGTACAGACCCAGCACTATCAAACGTTCCTCGTATCATAACCATTTCATCCCCGGAATCATCCTTGTGAACCTCTTCTGAACCCTCTCCAAAGCCAGCACGTCTTTTCTTGGATGAGGAGCCCAAAACCGTTCACAATAATCAAGGCGAAGCCTCAACAGTGCCTTATAAAGCCTCAGTATCACATCCCTGGTCTTGTATTCTAGACCTCTTGAAATGAATGCTAACATTGCATTTGCCTTCCTCACCACCAATTTTACTTGCAAGTTAACCTTTAGGGTATTCTGCACAAGGACACCAAAGTCCCTTTGCATCTCAGATTTTTGGATTTTCTCTCCATTTAGAAAATAGTCTGCACATTTATTTCTACCACCAAAGTGCATGACCATGCACTTTCCAACATTGTATTTCATTTGCCAATTTCTTGCCCATTCTCCTAATCTGTCTAAATCCTTCTGCAGCCTACTTGTTTCCTCAACACTATCTTCCCCTCTACCAGTCTTCATATCATCTGAAAACATGGCAACAAAGCCATCTACTTCATCATCTAAATCACTGATATACAGCATAAAAAGAAGCGGTCCCAACACCAACCCCCTGCGGAACATCACTAGTCACTGGCAGCCAACCAGAAAAGGATCCTTTTATTCCTACTTGCTTCCTCCTACCAATCAGCCAATGTTCTAACCATGCCAGTAACTTTCTTGTAATACCATGGCTAAGCAGCCTCATGTATGACTTGTTGAAGGCCTTCTGAAAGTCCAAATATACAACATCCACTGCATCCCCTTTATCTTTCCTGTGTGTAATTTCCTCAAAGAATTCCAATAGATTCAACAGGCAAAATTTTTCCTCAAGGAAACCATACCATACTGACTTTTTTAGATTATGAGGACACGCAGTCCTCCTTTATTGTCATTTAATAATGCATGCGTTAAGAAATGATACAATGTTTTTCCAGAATGATATCACAGAAACACATGACAAACCGACCGAGAAACTGACAAAAACCACATAATTATAACATATAGTTACAACAGTGCAAAGCAATACCATAATTTGATAAAGAACAGACCATGGACATGGTAAAAAGCCTCAAAGTCTCTTGAAAGTCCCATCATCTCACGCAGACGGTGAACCTCCAGTGCCACAAACTTTCTGATGCAGCATCCTGGAAGCATCCGACCGCAGTCCGACTCCGAGTCCGAACGAAAACTCCGAGCCTCCGACCAGCTCTCCGACACTGAGCACCGAGCACCATCTCTGCCGAGCGCTTCGACCCCGGCCCTGGCAACAGGCAATAGGCAAAGTCGAGGATTTGGGGCCTTCCCCTCCAGAGATTCTTGATCGCACAGTAGCAGCGGCAGCGAAGCGGGCATTTCAGAAGTTTCTCCAAGTGTTCCTCCGTGCTTCTCACGGCTGTCTCTATCAAATCAGGATTGTGCACAGCCCCCTAGTTAACACATATTGATATCATTCAGAACGGCTGCGTGCGCTACGTCACGCTGTCATCTTCTCCTCCCTCCTCCTCCTTTGTCCTAACTTGTCCTGTGTCACCAAATACTCCATAACCTCATCCTTAACAATTGACTCCAACATCTTCCCAATCACTGAGGTCAGGCTAACTGGTCTATAATTTTCTTTCTGCTGTCTTCCTCCTTTCTTAAAGAATGGAGTGACATTTGCAATTTTCCAGTCCTCTGGCACTATGCCAGAGTCCAATAATTTTCAAAAGATCATCACTAATTTGAAAAGAACAATTTTTTCATTAAAAAAACCAATTTCCCCTGGGATCAATAAAGTATGACTAATGCCTCCACACTGCACATGCTCCAACCTTGTTAAGCAACTTCCTATGCAGAAGCTAATTGAAAGTTTCTGGAAATCTAAATAGTTCCCTGATCTATTTTTCACATTGCATCTTCAAAGATGGAACACTTCAGCACTTGGCTGACCCTCAGAACCATCAAGTAGCAGGCATCAGGTGAGCACAGATGCAACAAAAATATCAGGAGCACAATGTGGATCCCACTTCTTTCCAATGGCATTGACCCAAGTTTATTGCAAAGCCCAAGTAGTTTTCGCTAATGATCTGTTTGGGGAGTTGTCAGTAATGGCGACTTGCAAACCCTGAATAGATTATTGAACTAGTGTGTCTAGTTTCCCTGCTTCATGCTTTTGATATTGACATAACCTCTATCTCCTGACAAATTTTCTTACTTCTCTTTTTATAATTGATCAGGAGGAGGGGAAAAAAGTCTACCTTACCTTTTTTTTCCCCAAGGCTTTTGAAAGCGTATCAGTTACCAGTATAAAACGAATCCTTAATTTGGTACAGGCTTTTATGTGCTGCACACAATTCCCTAATATCACTGATAGGTGTTGTGTTCTTGATACGTTCAGTGGGTTAATAAGAACAAACCATATTCTGGAAGAACATAACTAGAACATTTATTTAACAGCAAACAGCAACCACTTCTTAACCATACAAGCTTCTTGAACATACTGTTAGTTCTGCGCATGCCCCAGAACTCTGACCAATCACGTTCTTACATGTGACACATGATATCACCACACCTTCCTTTCCTTAAAAAGAAAACAATTAGCAACATTAATCAAAACAAATGCATAATTTAACATGTCTCTATCAGTCTCTCTGGGGTTTTACGAACACGAGTGGACCTTCTAAGTGGTTCACACAGTTCTTCTGTTTCATTGTTATTTTCATGTTTTGTCTGGTCTGCATCAGTTAATGGAAACTCTGAAGTTGGCTCTTTCTTGAGGTCTTCGTGGTTTCTTCTTAACACTGTTCCTTCTTCAGTTTGCACCATGTATGATCTGGGTTGGACTTCTTCAAGTACTGTAGCTTTCTTAATTTCTTCTACTTCCATTTGTAATGAAATACAAACCTTCTTTTCTTCATCTAATTCATTCATTAACTGTGTAATCACTTTTTTATGCTGAAACTTCACCATTTCAGTAAAACCTCTCATTTCCTTCACTTGTGCTTTCACTTCTGATTCTTGTCACTCCTTGGCTTCAGATCAGTATTGTACTGTACCGGCAAGTTTGGTTTTGGTGGCAATGCTTCGTCAGATGCTGGTAACAAAGGGATGGGTCTGGGAGCTTTCTTCATGACTTCTTTTACTTTTGCTGCATTGGAATCAAATTCCATTCTCTCTTGCTCTTTCAGTGAGTCATTGTATTCTGACTCTGTGTCACTGTCCAAGACCAAAACTCTTTTTACCAAGTTCAGTCTCTCACAGGCAGATAAACCCATTATTGGCTGTACATTCTTCGGCACTACCACAAATGAAAGCGTGTGCAAAATATTTTTGTGTGATACTTTTGCCACACATGTTCCTTTAACTGGAATGTCTGCACCTGAATACCCAGTCACTTTTATATTTGTCTGATATAACTTTGGTTTTGGCTTTAATGCATTAAACTCAGCTTCTGCAAGAACATTTACTTGTGCTCCAGTATCCAATTTAAACAGAATAATGTTTTGGTTCACTTGCAATGGCATTGTCCAGTCATTCTTACTGTTTTGTTTTCACAGAGCACATCTATATAAAACTCCTCGCATTCATTTTCAAGCACTGCATTTATGTGTTTTATTTTCTTTCTACTTCTGCAACAGCGTGAAAAGTGATTAATCTTACCACAGTTGTTGCACGGTTTCTGATACGCTGGACACATTTTAGGTCAGTGCTGCTGCCCACAGCGATCACTAAGTTTTTTTCTTTCCAACAACGTCTTGCTCTCTGTTGGTTTCGTAGTCGCTTCATTATTTTTTCTAACATATTCGCGGTTATTCACAGCGTGTATGCTACAGTTCTCAATAAAAAGCTCTTTAGCCTGCGACTTTATGGTTTCTGAAGCTTTGCAGAGAACCAAAGCTTTTTCCAAATTTGCGTCTGCTTCTCTTAAGAGTCTTTCTCTCAGAGCATTATCCAGAATGTCACAAAGAATTTTGTCTTTAACAAAAGAGTCCATCAGCTCTGCAAACTCACATGATTTACTGTGGTTTCTCAATTCCATAACAAATTGATCAATCGTTTGACCAGCTTTCTGCTTGCATGTAAAGAATTTATACCATTCATACATCACATTGCGCTTTGGTATGCAAAATGATTCAAACTTGTCCATTATTACTTTTAGATTCAAATTATCTCCATCTTCAAAAGTAAAATGGTTATATACCTCATTTGTGTCATCCCCAGCCATGTGGAGTAGAATTGCAGCTTTCATTTTCTCCATTTTATTTTCTGCTCTGATCACCGATAAATAAATTTCAAAATGCTGTTTAAATCTTTTCCAGTTTTCAGCTACATTTCCAGTCAGCTGGAGCGTCGATGGGGGTTGCAAAACTTCCATTTTTAAAGCTGTGAGCAAACAATGGAAAAGTTTGCGCTTTTTTTTCCGATTATCTTCGTTTCTCCCATGTTAGCGAAACAAATTACTCTTCCAGACCGACTTCTGACACCATGTTGTGTTCTTGATATGTACCGTGGGTTACTAAGAACAAACCATATTCTGGAAGAACATAAATAGAACTTTTATTTAACAGCAAACAGCAACCACGTCTTAACCATACAAGTTTCTCAAACGTTCTGTCAGTTCTGCACATGCCCCAGAACTCCGACCAATCACATTCTTACACGTGACATGTGATATCACCACAATAGGCACAAGTAGGAGGCATTTATTACTCCTGCTGTTCACCAAAATTAGTTGATTACTGAAACATGTTATACATATCACTTCACCAATGTTGGGATAACACACAGAGAGATTAAACACAAATAGAAATGCAAGAAAATGTCTTGCCCAATTCAAAAATTTATTTAAATATATTCATAAATCTGTATTGTATTAAACTTATCAAGTCACCTGGTGTGCCCACTCCCCTTTATGCTTTGGTAAACTTTCTAGGTTAGAATATTTTACAAATGGAATTTATTGTGGTCCTTAATTTCTCCAGTTGCAATTACTTTACTTTACTTTATACCTTATTGTCGCCAAACAATTGGTACTAGGACGTACAATCATCACAGCGATATTTGATTCTGCGCTTCCCACTCCCTGGATTACAAATATTAAATATTAAAAATAGTAAAAATTAGTAAATATTAAAAATTAATTACCGCAAACCATTTTCATCGTTATCTAACATAGGATTTATTCTTGTTATTTGGTATGGTTTTATGTTATTTTTGTTTTAATCTATATACATAGATTAATAATTAGCATTAATCTTCCTTCTATAAACTGTCCGATTTAATTTTCAAATACCCTCCAAAATAAATCTTTCCAATGTTTTATGCCAGAAAATCTTTGGAGCTGTATTTTATCTGAGAATAATAGTTTTGATACACGTTCATCACACATTTCTCACCTGTTTCTTCAACTGAGAACATTTCTGTGTAACCTTAGGAAGTATTAAACGCAGGAAAAAAACAGTAATCTGGGTTTATTTCAGAGAAATTTCCACCAGAGCAGAGAATAATCTTAACTGGCCTATGGCTGTGTCAATTGAAAACAATCAATTTTTATGCCTTTAAAAAAGACAGGCCAAACCCCATGGCAATAGAACAATGCATTGTGTCTCATCAACTGTGATACTCCTGCTCTCATTAACAGAGGGAGTATCTATGCCATTGAACTCTAAGCATGCAGGGTCAGAGACTTTCCAATACACTTACACAAACCAAATGAATAAATTGGTTAAGATTTTCTTCTTGGAGGAACAGTATCAATATGCCATTAACACTTAACTTGCCTTTTACTTCTTGAAGATTCAAATACACTTTTGTTGAATTTATCTTTCTTTCCAATAACAGACTCTTGGACGGTTATGCAAGTGTTCTTAAACATGTCAATCAATGCAGAAGAGAAAGAAAGAAATGCTGAGTGCACATTCACTGGTCCTTTTGTAGTTTGGACCATGAAAATAGACATTAGGACCCCAGTGCTAAAATAAATTGTGCCAATTCATTGTAAAGTAGACAGCACATTAATCTTTTGTGACCAGATCTTTTATCATGATTTCTATATACACCAGTTGCACCTGGGCAGAAAAATCAATGATAGGCCCCAAGATGATTATAATCTCTGATATGATTGTACGTAGAATTGCATCCAAATCCTGTAACACTCACAACACACCAGAGGAACTCAGCAGGTCGGGTAGCATCTGTGGAAACGATGAGTCGACATTTCGGGCTGGAACCCTTCATCAGGACTGTAGAGGGAAGGGGCAGAGGCCCTATTAAGAAGGTGGGGGGAGGGTGGGAAGGAGAAGGCTGGTAGGTTCCAGGTGAAAAACCAGTCAGGGGAAAGATAAAGGGGTGGGGAAGGGGAAGCAGGGAGGTGATAAGCAGGAAAGGTGAAGAAGGAATAGGGGAAAACACAATGGGTAGTAGAAGGAGGCGGAACCATGAGGGAGGTGATTGGCAGGTGGGGGAGGGAGCAGAGTGACATAGGGATACGGGAAGGGAGGGGGAGGGAATTAATGGAAGTTGGAGAATTCTATGTTCATACCAAGGGGCTGGAGACTACCTAGATGAGGTGTTGCTTCTCCAACCTGAGTTTAGCCTCATCATGGCAGTAGAGGAGGCCATGTATGGACATATCTGAATGGGAGTGGGAGGCAGAGTTGAAGTGGGTGGCTACTGGGAGATCCTGTCTGTTTTGTCGGATGGAGAAGAGGTGCTCAACAAAGCAGTCCCCCAATCTGCGTCGGGTTTCACCAATGTAGAGGAGGCCACACCGGGAGCACCGGGTGCAATAGATGACCCCAACAGACTCACAAGTGAAGTGTTGCCTCACTTGGAAGTACTGTTTGGGGCCCTGAATGGTGGCAAGAGAGGAGGTGTAGGGACAGGTGTAGCACTTGTGCTTACAGATAAGTGCCGGGTGGGAGATCTGTGGGGAGGGACGTGTGGACCAGGGAGTCGCGGAGGGACCGATCCCTGCGGAAAGCAGAGAGGGGTGGGAAGGGAAAGATGTGCTTAGTGGTGGGGTCCTGTCGGAGGATAATGTGCTGGATCTGGAGGCTGGTGGCGTGGTAGGTGAGGACACGGGGAACTCTGTCCCAGTTGTGGTGGCGGGAGGATGGGGTGAGAGCCGAATTGCGGGAAGTGGAGGAGATGCGGGTGAGGGCATCATTCTCTCTTCAGTCCTGACGAAGGGTTCCGGCCCGAAACGTCCACTGATCATTTCCACGGATGCTGCCCAACCTGCTGAGTTCCTCCAGCGTGTTGCGAGTGTTGCTTTGACCCCAGCATCTCCAGCATCTGCAGATTATTTTGTGACCCAAATCCTGTAAGTATTTTGCACTTTCCACAATGAAAAATATGATGCCTGAGATGAAGGCAGGAGTCAGGAAATAATGGATGGTGAACAGAAAATGAGGGATGGTTTGCCAAGGAGACTAAATTGACAGGGGATGATTGACAGAAAGACTGGAGCTCAGGAAACAATACTTCTTTCTGTTTCTAGGTATGTGTGCATAAGCCAAGTTATATTGGGATTCTGGAATTAGGCAGGAGTAAGAGCACAGAACAGGTAACCATTGAAGAGTGGTGCCAAGGATTTTGGCCACTGGACTGAAGATCTTCATTGGAGAGATAGAAGATAGGAAGAATCCTGTGTACCAGCAAGAGATGGAAATTGGAAGTCCTGTAGCCAGATACTGAAAGGGAAATGGATAATAGAGTAGACAATATCAAGAGTTCAGACCAAAACTATAGATGCACTGTGAGAAGAAATTTAAAACTCTTTAACTTTACCTCCTATAACCTCCCAGCTTCTTACTTCATTCTCCCCTTACTCACCCACCTGGCTTCACCTATCCCCTTCTAACTCGTTCTCTATCCCCCTCCCCTCACCTTCTTCCAGACCTGATGAAGGGCCCTGGCCCAAAACAGTGGCTGTTTATACATTTCCATAGATGCAGCCTGACCTGCTGAGTTCCTGCAGCAGTTTTTGTGTGTGTTGCTCAAAATGATGCGCAACAAGGGGCAACAGGGACTAACTGGGAGGGGTAGTCTTGCCTTTATGTTCTTAACTTAATGGAAGTGACACCATCTAGGATTATATATAGATGATGACAGGTGTCATAACCAATAGTGGAAGCCATTGAAGTAGAGGGAATGGGACATGTATTAAGCCTTTGTTTATACCCTATCTTGAAATCTCTTTTGGCTGAAGTGCTGTTGAAGGTTTGTGTTATAAACTTTCTCCTCCTTTCACAACAGTTTTAACCTAATCATTTTTTTTCAATATCTAAGAACATGGACTTAGCTAGGTGATCAATGAAAAGAAAAAGGGCAGTGAAGTTGAAGCAACACCACATCACAATGTTAGAGTTGCAGACCTCAGCTCACATACCAATGCTGCTTGACATTTAGATTGCAATGAGGCAAGATCAGCACAAGAGGAGACAAAAGGCAAAATTGTACTGTAGCCTGGGTAAGGCAGAAAGGATAGATGTAAGCTTGCTAGATGCCTTAGACATAAAACATAGAACCTTGAACAGTGCAGCACAGGAATAGGCATTCGGCCCACAGTGTTAGGTAATAAGACCATAAGAAATATGAACAGATTTAGGCCCTTTAGCCCATTAAGTCTGCTCCACCATTTCACCATGGCTGATCCATTTTTCCTTTCAGCCCCAATCTCCTGCCTTCACACACCACCACCGCGTGCCCCCCCCCAACCAATATCCCTTCATGCGATTGATTAATCAAGAATCTATCAACCTCTGCCTTAAACATACATAAAGACTTGGTCTTAACAACTGCCTGTAGCAACAAATTCCACAGATTCACCATTCTCTGGCTAAAGAAATCCCTCTCGTATCCGTTCTGAAAGGATGCCCCTCTATTTTGAAGCTGTGTCCTCTGGTCTTAGACTCTCCCACCACAGGAATCATCCTCCCCACATATACTTTATCAAGGCCCTTCACCATTTGATAGGTTTCAATTTTGTCACCCCTCATTGTTTTGAACTCTAGTGGTTACAGGCCCAGAGCTATCAAACGTTCTTCATATGACAAGTCTTTTAATCCTGAAATCATTTTCATGAACCTCCTTTGAACTCTCTCCAGTTTCAGCACATCCTTTCTATGATAAAGGGCCAAAAACTGCTCACAATACTCCAAGTGAGGCCTCACCAGTGCTTTATAAAGTCTCGACATTACATCCTTGCTTTTATATTCTAGTTCTCTTGAAATGAATGCTAACATCACACTTGCCTTCCTCAACACACACAACCTGCAAATTAACCTTTAGGGAATCCTGCACAAGGACGCCCAAATCCCTTTGTGCCTCAGATTTTTGTATTTTCTTTCCATTTTAAATATAGTCAACCCTTTCATTTCTTTTACCAAAGTGCATGACCATATAATTCCTGACATTGTATTCCACTTGACACTTCATTTCCCATTCCCCTAATGACCAGGTCCTTCTGTAGCCTCCCTATTTCCTCAAAATTACCTGCCCCTCCACCTATCTTCATATTGTTTGTAAACTTTGCAACAAAGCCATCAGTTCCATCATCCAAATCATTGACATATAATGTAAAAAGAATTGGTCCCAACACAGACATCTGTGGGACGCTACTGGTCACCAGCAGCCAACCAGAAAAGGCTCCCTTTATTCCTACTCTTTGCCTTCTGCCAAAAAGCCTCTGCTTCATCCATTCTAAAACCTTTCCTATAATACCATGGGCTCATAGCTTGTTAAGCAGCCTCATGCTTGGCACCTTATTAAAGGCCTTCTGAAAATCCAAGTACACACCTTACTTAATATTTCTTCAAAGAACTCCAACAGATTTGTCAGGCAAAATTTTCTCTTGAGGAAACCATGCTGACGACACGCTATTTTATCATGTGCCTCCAAGTACTCTGAAACCACATCCTTACCAATTGACTCCAACATCTTCCCAACCACTGAGGTCAGAACTAATTGGCCTATGATTTACTTTCTTCTGCCTCTCTCCCTTCTTGGAGTGACAGCTGCAATTTTCCTGTCTTCTGGAACCGTTCCAGAATCTAGTAATTCTTGAAGGATCATTACCAATACCTCCACAATCTCTTCAGCCGCCTCTTTCAGAACCCTGGAGTTTACACCTCTTGGACAGTTGACTTATCTACCTTCAGACCTTTCAGTCTTCCAAGAACCTTCTCTTGAGTAATGGTAACTTCACGCACTTCATGACCCCTGATCCCTGGAACTTCTGCCGTACTGATAGTGTCTTGCACAGTAAAGACTGATGCAAAATACTTATTCAGTTCGTCGCTATTTCCTCGTTCCCCATGACTACTTCTCCAGCATCATTTTCCACCAGTCGGATATCCACACTCACCTCTCTTTTACACTTTATGTATCAGAAGAAACTTTTTGTATCCTCTTTAATATTAATATTGTTATCTAGCTTACTTTCGTATTTCAGCTTTACCTTCTTAAAGACTTATTTATTTGCCTTCTGTAAGTATTTAAAAGTTTCCCAATCCCCTAATTTCCCACTAATTTTCGCTCTATTATATGGCTTCCCTTTGGCTTTTATGTTGTCTTTGACTTCCCTTGTTAGCCATGGTTGTGTCATCTTGCCTTTATAATGCTTCTTCTTCTTTGGGTGTATATTCTGTGCCTTCTAAACTGCTTCCAGAAATTCCAGCCATTGCTGCTCTGCCGTCATCTGCGCCAATGTTCTTTTCCAATCAATTCTGGCCAACTCCTCTCTTATGCCTCTGTAATTTCCTTTACTCCATTGTAATACTGATTCATCTGACTTTAGGTTACATGTTGTGCTGAATCAACCAAAAAACAAATCAAAAACACCCAAACACTAATCCCTCCTACCTGCACCATGTCCATATCTCTCCATCTTCCTTACAATCCATGTGCCTATCCAAATGTTTCTTAAAAGCCTTCAATATATATGCCTCTACCACCATACCAGGCAGCACATTCCAGGCATCCATGACTCTCTGAGTTAAAAACGTACCCTTCACATCCCTCTTGAACATACCACTTCTCACTTTCAATGTTCTACTGTAGAGAATTCTAGTGATGATTTTGGTGGCCCAGGGCAAACAGACTAGCAGAATTTCACAAAATATATCAAACAGTTCATAAATTGACTATCAAATTCACTGTATCTCTCCTTCGTGTCTTTCACTTAAAATTGTTATTGACTAATATTATCATGAACACAAATCATCAAGTTAAACAAGGATTCTAATTTGCCCAAACAGGATTTCAAGTCAAATACAGCGAGGTGATGTTTTGGACTGATTAGCAGCTCATGAAAATAGAGATGAGGTGCCCTATCAATGCATAGCTTCATTCACAAAGTGATATTCTCAGCTAAGAAATTGTCACTAGAGCTGAAGAACACTCTAAAATTAGAAATCATATGTTCTCAGTTTTTGTATCATTACAGCTGAGTGTGGGGAAATGAGGAACAAGCAGCTTTCTTTTACATGCTGAATTGCAGAGGCTGTCTTGTGCTAAACTGCTAAGCCAGATATATGAACTGCAACGTGAACTTGAAGGTTTCTTTCTCAATAGGAGTCTCCTTTGTTGGAATATTTTCAGGATTTATAAAAGCTCCCAAGATTACATATCAGACAGATATATTTGATCACTTCAAAATCTAAACCTGTCTATGCAGGAACATACAGTATATCCAATATCTTTAACATGAAAGACAAGATCAGAGATCTTAAAAAGAAGCATAAACTCTGTGGGAATAAAAGAGACAGGCAGAATTCTTTGACATGTTCTTATCTTTTGCATTGGTTACTATTGCTGGCAATAAAAGTGTCAACATCATTCTCCAGAGGAAAATGATATTATCAGATCCAAAATCAATTCTCCAAAAATTCAAAGAATATTTCTGTCTGACTTTGATTCATGGAAAGAAAAGCAATGAATTCATGACCCACTCACATTTAGAGACACTGAGACCTCACTGTTGGCAATATTGGAGAACAAAATTCAATAGTTGTTAATTGAAAAAGGACTGATATTACATTTCCAAGCGTTACCTGCTTTTCTAATTAAAATCAGGACAGAATATCTAGAACTCAGTGAAATTGCAGTCAAAAACTTTATTTCTATTGGATTCGCAAACCAGAGAAAATCTGCCAATGTTGGAAATCCAAGCAACACACACACAAAATACTGAAGGAACTCAGCAGGCCAGACAGCACCTATGGAAAAAAGTACAGTCGCCTGAAACGTCAACTGTACTCTTTTTCCATAGACACTGCCTGGTCTGCTGAGTTCCTCCAGCATTTTGTGTGTCTTGCCATTAGATTCTACCTATTTTTGAGAAAGTACTGCATAGTACTTCTGGGGCATGGTAGAATAGCAGTTAGTGTAAAGCTTTACAGCACCAAGGTTTGGAGTTCAACTCCCACTGTTGTGTATTTAATATTCCAGTAATATTTTAAATACAATGTATTGTTTGATTAAGCATTCTTTGTTGTTTACATAATTCATTACGGGCTATACGTAAAAGTACGAAATCATATACAATATTAAGCCATCATGTCACAAGTGCATGCTTCACTAAAGTAAAAATGAAACGAGAGTACCCTTGTTATTCCCAGCTCCGCGTTTTTCTTTCAATTAGTTTTATGTTTTGGGCTTACAAAATGTAACATCCCTTGAACTCATTACACTAGATTGAGAAGAAATGGCAATGGACAAAGCAGTGTGAGATGGCTTTCCAAAAGACAAATGAAATGGTGACATCAGGCACTATACTCACACATTATGATCCACATCATCCAGTGAAGCTTTTTTATAATGCCTTGACTTATGGTATTTGTGCAGATTTCACATATGTGGTGGAATGCCCATATAGGTGGGAGGAGGAGATAGCAGCACGCCGTGCTTGCAGCTCTCCAGTGAAAATGATATCGTATCCGTTAAATAGGGGCCGTGGACAATTCTGATTTGATGGAGACAGATGTGAAAGCACAGAGGAACATCTGGAGAAATTTTTGAAACGCAGGTTCGCTGCCGCTGTTACTGGGCGATCGAGAATCTTCCGAGGGAAGGCCCCAAAATCCCCGGTTTTGCCTGCTGTTGGCAACCGAGATTGAGGTTGAATCGTTCGGATAGAGATGGTGCTCGGTACTCGGTGTCGGAGAGCTGATCGGAGGCTCGAAGTTTTCGGACGACTCAGAGTCGGACTGTGGTCGGGCATGGCAGGGAGAGTTTTTCTTTCTTCCCCCGTCTGCGTGAGATGTGGGACCTTTGAGAGACTTCAAACTTTTTACTGTGCCATGGACTGTTCTTCAAGTTATGGTATTGTTGCACTGTTGTAACTATATGTATAATTATGTGGTTTTGTTAGTTTTTTCAGTCTTGGTCTGTCCTGTGTTTTGTGATATCACACCGGAGGAAATATTGTATCATTTCTTAATGCATGCATTACTAAATTACAATAAAAGAGGACTGCATGTCTTCATAATCTAATAGCCTTTACATCACGTTCCCTTTTCACTGCAGAGAAAAAATACACACAGATTGACAGAGAGCACTTGAGTCTGGTTTAGATGTAAAATGTTTCAACCAGTACTTATATAGGAGAGAGTTTATTCTCATTTCTGATCAACAACCACTGTCCATTTTCAATCCACAGAAAGATGTCCCACAAACAGCATTAGCAAGAATGCAGAGATGGGCTTTGTTTCTTTGAGGACACAATTACAAGATCAAATTCAAGAGGAAGGCTAATCAAGGGAATGCTGATGGATTGTCCTGTTTACCGTTGGATAAGGAAATATCTGAAAAATTTACAAAAGAGAACATTTTTCTCTGTAATGCAAATCAAGTCTCCCTATTAAGGCAGAAATAATCTAAAGGGGAACCTGAAAAGTTGCCACACTCTCTCAGGTCTGAGAGATAAAACGTTGGAAGAGCTACATGCAGGTCATCTAAGTGTGGTAAAAATGAAAGTGTTGGCTTGAAGCTTTGCCTAGTGGTCTGCGATAGATCAGCAGATCAAGCAGCTTTCCATGCACTGTTCAGAATGCCAGCACATCCAGAAGATGCTAGGTGCAGTGCCTCTCTATCCCTGGGACTGGCCTGCATTACCCTGGCAGAAGACGCATGTGACTTTTGCCAGACCATTCGTGGCACAAATTTCTTGGTAGCAATGGATGCAGCTACAAAGTGGCCAGAAGTATTCCCAATAGCCTCCACTACAGCCTTGCACACTGTTGATGTGTTGAGAAGCCTCTTCTAAAGGACAGGTGTTCCAGAACACTTAGTCAGTGACAATGAACCACAGTTTGCTACAGAACCACTTTTGTCATTCCTGAAAATGAATTGAGTAAGACATATTACATCTGCACCATATAACCCACCTACAAATGACCCACCATATAACACCATAACCCACTATGTAACACCATATAACCCATAACCCTCCATATAACACCATATAATCCACCTACAAATGGCTTGGCAGAAAGGTTTGTCCAGAATCTAAAGAACACACTACACTGATATTGAATCAGAAGCTCACCAATTTCCTCCATGCATATTCCAGTTCAGCACACCCCACAACCAACAACCCACCAGCTATGCTGTTCCTGGGTTGTCCCTTGTGCTCACGTATGGATTTCCTCAGAACCAATCTCAGGAGTATGCAGGACCAATAGCTGAAACAAACTGTGGGATTCTCCGACAAGGGGATGTTCAACGTTGCACTCCTGAACAAGTCTACAGAGGTGAGCAAAGGTGTGTACTTCTACAGAACAGGACCATTTTCCTACAGAGATTGTGTTTGATATAATCTGGAGGTCACACTTTCAATCAGATGAGGACAGCAGAGTCGATTGCTTGAGATGAAAGGTGTCCAGAGCTGTCAGAACCACTTCCTGAAGTCCCAGGGTCAACTCCTGCAACTACCTTGGAGGAGGCCTGTGACGAAGGCCCATCACTGATTACGGACGGCACATGGCACACTTAGTAAAACACTCAAAGGGTCATCCACACACATTATTCCCCTCTGTTATTGTGGTGAGTGCACGTGTCACAGTAAATCAACAGTCACAATTTTACGCTCATCCCCAGCAGTAATAAGTATGAAAAAAAGAAACACACTATGTCACAGTTTAATTATCTCAGGTCAATTTATTCATATTCGTCTTTCCAATAAGTGTTTTGCCGAAGTGTCATGATAATCTGACGTTTCTCTCCTCCACAGTCACTGGGTCTGAAACAGAGCTGCTGCATAGAGCTGTCTTATATACAGGCAGCAGCAACCTGCCCAGGTGTGCCGATGGTGGAGGATACCATCTTTAACTGGGTCAAGGGTTATGTTACCTAATTACTCATCTTGTAGTAAAGTTTTGGGGTTTATTTAAGTTATTTAACCGGGAAATGGTGAATCCTATGATGAGGTATATGTGTTTATTGTGAGAACTGGCAGTAGAGTTTCAGATTGTGTGAAATGGAAGATAATTGAGTTAATTAGCTTTTGGTTGGTCTAGGGGGAGGGGCTTAGCAGTTATAAGCCTCGGGTTACCAAGGCTTTGGGTTGGTGGCGGTAATGCACCATTAAGCTGGATGCCAACCGCCGTAAAACAAGATACAGACAGACAGGCTTTGGGTTGTTTTTTTTTGTTTAGTCTGCTGGTGGCTGTTAACCAGACAGGTGATAATTGCAAGCTATGTGTGTGTGTGTATATATATATATATATATATATATAGTATTTTTTTCTTGTTTTGATGTGGATGTCCAAGTTTTTGTTTTTCCACTATTTTTGTAAATAAAAGCACCTCAATCTACTTTGGCAACTCAAGCCATCTTGTTAATTTTCTTAGACAGTTGACCCACAGTTTTTGTGACAAGGCCCCAGAATTAGAAAATGTTTCACAGCCACAAGCCTCACCTGCCAAGCAGAGTGAGCACAACCCCTCTCCTGCCACCACCCCCCCCCCACTGTGCCCCCTCCCCTCGCTGTCTGGAAAGAAATTATACCACTAGAGTAAGCAATCCTCTACAGCAATTAAATATGGAGGGCTGAATGGGGCGTTTTAAAATTTACTATACTGTTGATGTCTATTTAGTAGTAATATATCACATACAGTGTATATAGATGACTAGAAAGCAATGTATTTCATGTTTGAGTTGAGATGCATTCTATTTTGAGTTGGAGCTTATAGCTAAATAGGGAGGAGTGTTGTGCATTTAGTACGTTAGTAATATTTGAAGAATATTATAAATATATTGCTTGATTAAGCATGCTTTGTTTAAATAACTCACTATGGGTTATCTATAAAAGTAAGTGAATGGTATACATCCTTATGCCATTATAACATAAGTGTGTGCCTTACTAAATTAAAATTGAAACTCATGTACACACATTATTCCCTGCTCCACGTTTTTCTTTCAATTAGTTATATGTTTCAGAGTTACAAATCATAAAACCCACCATTTTCTGTAACCAGTATGCTCTTTCTCCCCATGACAATGTGGATTCCCCGCAGACAGTGGCAGGATTTGAATCCTGGTGGCTGGCTGTGTAATCGCATTAGGCTAACTGTTATCCTACCATGCTGTCCCAAATCTGCAACTTACTTTGTAAAATCACTCTCTGCCAACTATAAAAAATTGTTCATGCTCTCCTAAAATATTCATTTCTCAGAAAAAAGATGTTCTATTTTCATTATCTACATTAAGTAGGATAAGTTTAGGGTGATTCACTTTAACTACATCCCTATATTACTCTACCATTTGATTTTAAGCAATAGGAAATAGAGAAATATATATATTGGAACTTTAAAGAGTTCCATGTTTGTTTGGAAATAGTTTTTGTAGTTTGGTATTTGAGTACTTAACTCACATTTGGCTCAAGCTTGAACTGCAAAAAATCATTTAATTAAGGCTAAAAAGATTTCTTTCCATACATGCATGTTTGATAGAAGCCTTTTTTAGTTGACAATAAAGTTATTAAGAAGCCCATGAGAATCAGTGTGCATCCAGTCAATGACAATTTGTGTTGTGAGAAAGCCTGTAATCTTTGCAAGCTAATTTCTAAGAAAGAAAGATTAACTTTATTTGTCACATGTACATTGAAACATATAGTGAAATGTGTTGTTTGCCTCAATGGCCAACACATTCCGAGGATTGTGGTAAGGACAGCCTACAAGTGCCTCCACACTTCCAGTGCCAACATAGCATCCCACCACTCACTAAACCTAATCTGAACTGTACAGTATGTCTTTGGAATGTGAGGGAACACCAGATCACCCAAATGGTCGCAGGGAGTATATACAAACTCCTCACAATCAGCCATAGGAAATGAACCCCAATCGGTAATTGCTTGAGTTAACCACAACATTACCATGTCCCCCTACAGGGCAAGAAAAGAGATTGCAGATTTCTGCTTGGTACTTCAGTGAACTTCCTCAGTTAACAGAACATAGCAGGGAATAGAATTTCCTGCATTGGAATCCCAGAGACATCCAAAGAAAAAGATACATTTACTTCTAATGCAGCCTAAAATGCTTTTGCACCATCAGAATTTCCAGGCTCCCTTTCACCATCAGCAGACTAAAAGCTTAAAGTTGGAATGAAAAAGGTTCAGTTGTAGGATCAAAATTCATTTCAACAACCTGAGAAAAGAGATATGATGATGGTATGAAGTACTGGAGCAGAAGGCGGGATATTTTATTTTTTTTCCTTTTATCTGAATACAGTTAGAATGATAACTGATTTTGATAGCTGTTAAGTTATAATTAGGGAAATAGTCAAAATGTACATATTGAATTGCAGCTCGTTGAGTTAACGTAAGTGAACTTCAGGAAAATGGAAATGCTGGAAACCTGCATAAAGATAGAAAATGTTGGAAATGCTCAAATGGGACAGGCAGTATCTGTGAAAAGAAAAACACAGTATAAGTTTCATCAGAATAAGTTGAGTATTTTGAAGACCTGAAAATTTAACTCTTATTCCTCCTTCCACTAAGGCAATAAAAGTATTGGAAGGATCAAATGCTGATTTAAAAAGATCATACTGCAGGTGCAGAGCCTTCTGTTTCTCTGTTTACAGAGAAAAGACTTTTATCATAGTGAATGGTAATCTCAAACCATTTTGTGATGTGATTCTTTGAATTTGGACATAATGATTGATGAAGCAAAACTAGAAGTTATCTAGTCTGAGAGTAGGATATAAATATACAAAATAACTTTGCTTTGAACATTTGGAGCCTAAAATCATTCAGTTTCAAATATCACAGGGCACTGTTATGAGGTGGATTAAGGAAAACTCTCCTAGCTAATACAGCGTATCAATCAATTACTATCACAAAATGCCCATTTTAGACATTACTAGCTTTAGTCTATGAAGGCTAATTTGAATAACCAGTAATAGATTCTTTCTCCTTTTGCAAAGTAATAAAAATCATCAATATTTTAGGATCACTTTTAATGCCTTCTGATTGGCTCTATAAATAAGATGGCACAAGTCTGGAGTAGGAAAAAAATGGAAGTCCAAATCAGACATAAATGGAAAAGGGGTCTGAGAGACTACAGGAATCTCTTTACAATAGCCTCAGCCAATTTAACAGTGACTGATGCAGAAATGCCATTGTACTCTGTGCTGCCAGACTGGATTATTATAAGCCCATTAAATTTATACAGCTTCATATTTTCGTGCTAAGGACCATTCTTGCAGATGACACAAGTCATATCATTTGGATCTTGATGGAGCAATGTATTCGTTAGTTTGTCTCAGATTCAATGCTAGGGTCAGAATTAGGTTTATTATCACTTCTGACATAACATAAAATCTGTTGTTATACACCAGCAGTACAGTATAAAGACATACAATTTCCAAAAACTCCAAAATAAGTATTCCAAAGAAATGGAGTAATGAGTTGATGAACCATTCAGAAATCTGATGGCAGAAGAGCAGAAACTGTTCCCGAATTAATGAGTGGTTGCATCGTGTCCTAGTGTGGAAACACCAATGTCCTTGAACGGAAAATCCTACATAAAGTAGTGCCGTCAGTATCAGAATCAGGGTTAATATCAGTGGCATATGTTATGAAATTTGTTGTTTTTGCAACAGCAGTACAATGCAATACATAATAATACAAAAAATGTGAATTACAGCAAATATATATATTAAATAAGTAGTATTAAATAGTTAAATAGGTAGTGCAAGAATAGAAATAAAAAAAAGTAGTGAGGTAGTGTTCATGGGTTCCATGTCCATTCAGAAATCAAATAGCAGAGGGAAACAAGTTGGTCCTGAATCACTGAGTGTGTGCCTTCACACTTCTGTACTCCATCCAGACGGTAGCAATGAGAACAAGGCATAACCTGGGTGATGGGGGTCCTTCATGATGGATGCTGCTTTTTTGAGGCATCACTCCTTGAAGATCTTCTGGACACTATGGAGGCCGTTGCCCATGATGCAGCAGACTGAGTTTGCAGCTCTCTGTAGTTTATTTTGATTCAGTGCAATAGCACTCCCCCCCCCCATACCGGATGGTGATACAGCCAGTTAAAATGCTCCCCATGGTACATCTGTAGAAATTTGTGGGTGTCTTTGGCGACATACCAAATCCTTTCAAACTTCTAATGAAATCTAGCCGCTGTTGTGCCTTCTTTGTAGCTGCATCGATTTGTTGAGCCCAGGATAAATTCTCAGAGCTATAGACACCCAGGAACATAGAGTTGTTAATTCTTTCCTCTTCTGATCCCTTTATGAGGACAGGTGTGTGTTACTTCGTCTGAAGTCAGCAATCATTTCTTTGGTCTTAATATAGTTGAGTGCAAGTTTGTTGCTGTTACACCACTCATCTAGCTGATAAATCTCTCTCCTGTGTGCCCTCTCCTCACCTTCTGAAATTCTGCCAACAATAACTGCATCATCAGCAAATTTATAGATGGCATTTGAGCTGTGCCTAGCCACACAGTCAGTGGTGTAGAGAGAATAGAGCAGTGGACTAAGTACGCATCCCTGAGGTGTGTCTATGTTGATTGTCAGAGAGGTGGACATGTTATTTCCAATCTGCACAGATTGTGGTCTTCCAGTTAGGAAGTCGAGCATCCAGTTACAGAAGGAGGTACAAAGGCCTAGGTTCTGGAGCTTTTTGGTCAGAACTGTTGGAATGATTGTGTAAAATGCTGATCTGTAATCAATGAACAGCATCCTGACATAGGTATTTGTATTGTCCAGATGATCCAAGACTGCCATGAAGAACCAATGACATCACAATAGGCCCAGTCCATCATGGGTAAAGTCCTCCCCACCACTGAGTACATCTACACAGAGCGTTATTGCAGGAAAGCAGCATCCATCATCAAGGACCCCCACCATCCAGGCCATACTCTCTTCTTGCTGCTGCCATTAGGAAGAAGGGACATGAGCCTCAGGACCTACTACACCAGGTTCAGGAACAATCATTACCCCTCAAACATCAGGATCTAGAACCAGAGGGGACAACTTCACTCTACTTCACTTGCCCCATCACTGACCTATTCCCATAACCTATGGATTCACTTTCAAGGACTCTTTCAAGTTCTCGATATGTATTTATTTATTCTCTTTCATATTTACACAGTTTGCTATCCATTGCACATTAGTTGCTTGTCTATCCTGTTGGGTGCGATCTTTCACTGATTGTATTGTGATTCTTCAATTTACTTGTTTGCTCACAAGAAAACAAATCTCACCATTGTACATGGTGACATATATGTACTTTGATACTAAATTTACTTAGAACTTTGAGTTAATTTCAGCCAGAACCAAACTTATGAAGCACTTCATTATGGAGGAGGTGTGTGGTACTGGTTGATAATCATTGAATCATCTCACCTAGCTCTGTTTGAGCTCTGTATGATTGCTACCCCTTTAAAGCAGGTCAGTGCATCTCCTCCTCATTGACAATCACCTCAGGTGCACCTCCAGAATACGTGCTAAGCCCTTTGCTCTACCTTCCCTGCAAGTGTAGTTTTATTCTCCCTTGCAAAGCATGCATTTACACACTATTAATTTTCAAAACTGTTTGTCCACAGAACTGTTGGAAATGCAAGTAAAAGAAAGATTTATTTAGGCCAAAAATAAAGGAGATAGAAAAAGGAAAAAAATATGAAAAAGAAGCTGACATTCATTAGGATGTCATCAAGAATTGTAATATTGAATATTGCTAATTATTTTCTAATTCATAGCTTTAATAAAGGCTTAATACAAAATACATCCTTTGGTTAATGAACTAAAATTGTATCTTCAGGCCTATTCTATTTTCCAGAATATTTTGGCATATTTTTGTACTTTTTCAAAATATGTTGCACCAATATATTATCTGAAGGAATACCCTTTTTTTTAAACCGCAAACACGAGGAAATCTGCAGATGCTGGAATTTCAAACAACACACATAAAAGTTGCTGGTGAACGCAGCAGGCCAGGCAGCATCTATAGGAAGAGGTACAGTCGACATTTCGGGCAGAAGTCCTGACGAAGTATCTCGGCCCGAAACATCGACTGTACCTCTTCCTATAGATGCTGCCTGGCCTGCTGCATTCACCAGCAACTTTTATGTGTGTTACCCTTTTTTAAAATATCTTTCTGCTCAATTAATTTCCTGAAAAGTCCAACCATAAAGAAAGAGACTTCCGTAAGGATCTATGAACATCCATTACATTAGCTTCTGCAATGCTTCATACAGAGGTTATGGTAAGTGTTGGGGTTTCTCATCAGTGATCAAAGTTGACAATTTCACTGCATAATTTCAGTCAAGGTTTTGGACCGTTCTTGATTGTATCTACACTAAGTCACAAGTTTCAATAAGCACTAATAAGTCATTGGTTAATTAACTAAAATAATAGTTACTGTTTTTTCTAAAGCTGTTTCAGTTAGTTTCAGATAAACTGTGCATTCCAAATAGTTTTACAGTTTACATTACAAAGGCTATGGATCACCATAAGATTTGGACTTATTCAGCATGTCCGACTGAAATTGACTGAAATGTCCCATTCGGGATATATTACAATAGAGAGAGAGAGAAAGAGAGAGATGAAAATGCTAATTGGTTTGTCAAGTTAGAGGAGAATACCAATGATTACTACTGAATTTTTAATCCACTTTAAAACCATTACAACTTCAGGGAGAAATTCACTAATTTTTATGTGAGATAAAATGCAATATGGCATGTTGTCAATAAAGACAAATTTCAACAGCAGAGTGCTACCATGTTGAATATCAAGCATTAGTAACAAGGATGAATGTCAAGCCATTATCTTGAATCCTCTTCTCCCATAAATTGGCTTAGTTCTCTCCAAAAAAACTCTGAGCTGTTAAGCAGTTACCTATATGATGATTTTCAATATCTTAAAATATGCATTGAGCACAAGACATTATCATCTATTTTTGCAAATAAATTAGTTATAAAAGTCACAAAAATTCTGAGTATTTTTGCACCTATTTAAAACAGATCATTAAGTTAATGAAAACTTGTAGTGATATTCATGTGCCCGTTAAGATTTAAACAGTACTTGCTGGTCCATTGATGTCATTGTATTGACACATGCTTCTATTTATATACTATTTTAACAGGAAAAGATCATTTAACACTCTTAGGTTTTTTTTGTATTTTTGTCACAGTTTACAGGAAGCAACTATAGTAAGCAAGGAAATGAAGAAGGTACTATCTCAAAATGCATGAATGACTTCAAATGAATATGCTTTCATGTTTACATGAATATAATTCCATAAACATGCAAAATGGTGTGGTCACATTGCTTTTGTTGCAATTTAAAAACCAGACAAGAAGACTGGAAATGTGTAATTACTAATGGCTCAGAATAAAAAGGGTTTCATTGTTATCCATCGATTTCTTTGAAATTCATTCATTTTCAAGTGACAGAAACCATGATACATGATTTTGGTGTCAAATATCTTGAAATGAACCCAAGAGATGTGTTATGAGGAGCACATATTTCAATGTGTTAGAGTTTGCTCTTTCAAGATCAGGTTAAAAGTAGATTTTTCATTTAGGGTAGATCTTCATTCAGATCAAGAAAGATCTGTGCCAGCATACAGTGTAAGTAATGGAGCTCTTTGAGAAGCATCAAAGAACAGCCTAAGACTTGGATCTCTGATGTCAGCTTTTAAGATCACAGGGGGAAATTTCAGTCTAGTGGGGCAGTCTTGGGTGAAGCAATTTAAATCAATGCAAGTTTGCAACATTTTAAATTTTGAACAGTTCTGCGAGGATCAATGTCTATCCTGAATGCTCAGTTAGAGGAGATCAGAGTTCTTCTTTAAGCATAATGGATTTCCTAAAGATGCAGCTGTATTTATCTATTTCAGTTCACTTTTTCTGTTATATTTAGGGGAGTTTTCGCTGTTTGACTGTTTTTTATATATAGCTTAATGCTATAGCAGGTGAAAAATGTTTCAAATTGGAAAAAGTACAAAGTTGTCTATCAGTTAGGAAGTATTACAACTGATCATCTATTCCAGAAGGCTAATGCTGCTGAATTTAACTTCATAAGTATTTTTTGCTTTCCACTTGGTGCCATGAATTCCATCTCAGGCAGTCCTGTAAGGTTGTTTTTCTGCTGTTTCCATCTGGTGGCACAGTGGTACAACTGCTAGAGCCACAACCTCACTCCACCAGAAGCCAAGGTTCAATCCTGACCTTGGTACAGTCTATGTGGAGTTTGCATGTTCGTATCCATTTCAGAGTTGCTCCCACATCCTAAACACATGCAGGCTGGCAGGGTAATTTGCCACTGTAAGTTGCTGCTGGTGTGCAGATGAGAGGTAGAATGTGGATGGGGAGATGGGACTGATAAGAATGGGAAAAAATTCCGTCCCTTCCGCCACCTCCAACGGGATCCCACCACTAAGCACATCTTTTCCTCCCCCCCCCCCCCGGTTTCCACAAGGATCGCTCCCTATGCGACTCTCTTCTCCATTCGTCCCCCCATCCCTTCCCACTGATCTCCCTCCAAGCACTTATCCTTGTAAGCGGAACAAGTGCTACACATGCCCTTACAGTTCCTCCTTCACCACCATTTAGGGTCCCAGACAGTCCTTCCAGGTGAGGCGACACTTCACTTGCGAGTCGGCTGGGGTGATATACTGCATCCGGTGCTCCCGATGCGGCCTTCTATACATTGGTGAGACCCGACACAGGCTGGAAGACCGTTTCGCTGAACACCTATGCTCTGTCCGCCAGAGAAAGCAAGATCTCCCGGTGGCCACACATTTTAATTCCAGGTCCCATTCCCATTCTGACATGTCTATCCACGGCCTCCTCTACTGTCAAGATGAAGCCACACTCAGGTTGGAGGAACAACACCTTATATTCCGTCTGGGTAGCCTCCAACCTGATGGCATGAACATTGATTTCTCTAACTTCCATTAATGCCCCTCCTCCCATTCTTACCCCATCCGTTATTTATTCATTTATTATTATTATTAATTTTTTTTCTCACTCTCTCTCCTTTTTCTCCCTCTGTCCCTCTCACTATACCCCTTGCCCATCCTCTGGGCTTCCCCACTCCCCCTTTCTTTCTCCCTAGGCCACCTGTCCCATGATCCTCTCATATCCCTTTTGCCAATCACCTGTCCAGCTCTTGGCTCCATCCCTCCCCCTCCTGTCTTCTCCTATTATTTCGGTTCTCCCCCTCCCCCTCCCACTTTCAAATCTCTTACTAACTCTTCTTTCAGTTAGTCCTGACAAAGGGCCTCGGCCTGAAACGTTGACTGTACCTCTTCCTATAGATGCTGCCTGGCCTGCTGCATACACCAGCAATTTTTATGTGTGTTGCTGGGAAAAATAAACACAAGATTAATGAAGAGCAAGAGATGTTAGGGAGGGTAGGTTTGGAGATTACAGTGCAAGCAAGAATTAAGGGTATTAGCAAATAGGACAAGATTTTGGTTGAAGTACTCTGCCCAGTAGGCACTGACTATTTCTCATTGATAAGCTGTCTTGTGCTCTATGCTCTCAGCAGTGTTGGTTCTTGGTTATTTGTGCAACTGATATCTTAAAAGAGTCCATGGACTTAATGTTTTTCAGAAAATTGCTTGATCCGCTGCAGTCTTTCCACGGACTGTCTGTCTTTGAGGTCACCTGTTTTTTGTTGGCCCTCAGCTGGCAGGTGACCGCTTTCTACTTTTCTTGAGACATGCTGGAGTTCCAAATCGAAGAATTCCTTACGTTTGTGGATAACTATGTTTGTGGTTCATCAAAACAGTCCTGCTGACTTCAGGCGGAGAAGTGAAATGTGTCTTTTCCGAGATATTGATTACTGTGGACCTCTAAACAATCCAAGTACTGTGAGCTCCATTATCTGGAGTCTGAGTTACTGTCGGAAGCAGGCAATAGACAGTTGTCAGAAAGTCATAGAGAGGAACAGCAGTGAAACAGCTCCTTCAGCCTGTCATTGAGGCTCCTTGAGTTCCTTGCCATTTACCTTTTTGTGGCAGTATTTCTTTTGTTATTTAGAGGCCAGGCTGATGTAAAATAATGAACAAGACACTTCTTCCCTTCTAGCGGTATTTTGAATCATTCTGGACACATGATGAAGGTTCCTACCTGCAATGCTGCCGGTCCATTTCCCTCTATAGATGCTGCCTGACAGAATAACTTCTTCCAGCAGTTAGTTCCTTATTGTGCCTCTTTGTGTCTTGCGGTGCATCGGGCGGCAACCTTGCCATTTGCTTAGAATTTGTCTGCTTTTTTACGAGACTCAACACTCAACCCGGCACAGATGGAAAGCGCGCAAGGAGTCGGCTGGATTCGAAGCCTCACTTCAAAGTCTGGTGTGGATACCTCTACACCACCAGCCAGCTTCCAGCAGACTGTGAGCTTTTAAGAATGTTGCTTTGTTGAATTAGAAATGCAGTTTCTGATCGGATGACTGAAACTGATTTTACAGCGGTTTTCAAAAGGAAGTAGAAAATACTTGCAAGGAATGAGAAACGAGAATGATATAAAGAAATAATGCTCGCATGGCGTAAAATGCATTTTTGTTTCTTTGAAAGATCTGGCATAGACCTAAATGGGACACATGGCATCTTTCTGTGCTATGCTATTCCAGGATTCCAATTCTAAAGATGGTGTTGGCTAATTTTTTTTAAACACCTCAATTTTCCATTAGCAGAGTTTACTCAATCCTAATTATTGCTTAGATGCATGCTATTCCAATGGGGTCATGAGTCATTGCAGTAATAAAGTTAATGGAATTGAAAATCAGGTAGGTTCTACTGCGAGTGAATGTTCTGCTCTGTCAGCTGACTGCCTGGACAGTGAAGATAAAAAATCCAGTTTGCATCTAATTTGAACTATGTGGTGAAAAGGTTTAGTGGTGAAACCTTAATTTTATAAAACTCTGACAATCTAATAAATGCAAAGTGCATTATTCATGCTCAAATGCAGCAAATATCCAAAAAGGCAAGTAAATATTTTGTAGCTAATATAGAGAAGCTTTTTAAATTTCTTTCACCTTGAGTAAAAAAAAGGACATTAGCAGAAATCCTGAGCTACAGTATGTGCACCTCTTTCATTAACAGTGTCAATTGTTTTAATTGGCTTTACAATTCAGTTTAGATTGGACTAGTGTTTACTTTCTTGTTTACATGAAAAAGACACGGTGTAAAACAGATATTCATTTCTGCTTTTTTTTAAAGGAAAGCTATTATGAAACTATTGAATTGCAGGCAAACCCCATCTCCCAAGACACATTTCCTGAAATCAATGCAAATAGAATCATGCTTATGTAATAGCAGTGAGTTGCCTTATTGGTCTCAAATTGCAGCATCTTTCTGATGCATGCCAATAACAAGTTCATGTTAATTTGAAATGTGTGTTGGTAAAGTACTAGTAATTATATAATTCCTTTCAAAACCAAGTATAAAATTTAAAGAAAAAAAAAGAAAACACAAGAAGATTGAATTAAGATAGAAAAGGGAGGAAACACACTACAGACAGATTTGTAGCTTCCATTTCTCCTAACAAATGTGAGTACATACTGTAAAGTTAGTCCTTCGGAAATATCTTTCCTCATTATATTTTGCACCATAAATGTTAATTTAAATTTTAGCTGAACAAGATATAGCATTTTGAATTGTCTGCATGTGTAATTTAAACAGATCTCGGTGATTACAGCAGAGTTGTGTAAGTTGTTTCGCTTAAAATGAGCTAACTATTAAGTAAATTGGGGTGGTGGGATGGAGATTTATCTCTGTCAAAGAAGGTGTAAGGCACCCTTTCCCTCTGCTAGCCTGCAGGTCACCCTTGGGCAAGGTGTAGCATCTGTTTAGCCCACCGGTCAGGGTCACGTTAAACCATGAGAGCAGGTGATAGGTAGTCATATGAGCAGCGGGTGCATACCACAAGTCCAGGTTAATCTGACCACTGACGCCAGGCAGGCAATCTTTGAAGAATATTCATAATGGCTGGGAATATCCCTCTTGTAAAGACACTACCCAGAAGAAAGTAATGGCAAACCACAGCTGTAGAAAAATTTGCCAAGAACAATTATGGTCATGAGGTCATGTCATACGACATGGCACACAATGATGATGATGATTAAATGTAATTTGTTTGTACATTTTCTTTTTAGCTCCTGATGGACACACAAATTTAAAGGTTTATCATTAAAATCGTACAAAGAATTCATCTTTTTGTCACACTATGAACTTCATGGATATGGACATTTGGTAGGCAGATGAAATAAGGTTAGTTTGCTACCTAATTTAATGGTTTTGGCGTAACGCTGTGAGCCGAAGGGCCTTATGACAGAGCAGGTCTGCTACATGTAATTTCTCCTTCCCCACCCCCAGTAGCCTTGTAATTCTCATTGTCCTGTCTGGCAGTGCTGAGGCTGTGCTTATTGGGTACACATACTCAGGGCAGGCGCAGTGGACGAGCTCATTTTGGGGGATAGGGAAGAGTGCTAGCTCTGGGAAATGGTTAGTTATTGATTGATTTTGTAGCTCAATGTCATTGTGGACATTTGTAATTGCGAAGAAGAATTCCTGTAGTTTGGTTTTAGTGTAATTGCTCTGGCTTATGGTAACATTCCCCCCCGCCCTTGCCCAAACACAGCATTTCAAAGAATAACTATCCCTTTCTCCTCAAGGAGGAGATTCCTACTAACAGATTTTTCTTTTTTTTTGGTGTAAGTGGAGAGAGGTAGAGAGAGGGTGGGAAAGTGTATTACTTATGGGTATATATCTGTATTTTTCTCTTTTGCCATTTTTGCTATTTTGCCATGTTTTCCCACTGTAAATATTTTTGTACTTTTCTAAATTTTTCCACCTTTGCACTGAATGTGCTATTTCTCCCCAATGTCTGAGTTTTAAAGTCCACACCTTCATAAGTGCACATGACCCTCACCAAAACCTGACGGTGTGACAGGTCTTTTCCTGTGCTGTACTTGTAGTGTATTCAATATTTCAGTAATATTTGAGTAATATCACAAATATATTGTTTGATTAAACAATCTTTATTTGTTTACATAATTCATATGTAAGAGCTATTTGAATAGCATACATCTTTATGCCATCATGTCATATGTGATCGCCTCACTAAAGAAAAAGATCTGAAGCAGACAAGCATCCAGGCTCCTGTGTTTTTCTTTGGGTTGTTTTCTGGGATCACAAAATAGTGGCAACGAGGAAATTTTAAAATGAACCTGAGATGACTACCTGCCCGTTCTTCACAAGGAGAGAGATATTCAAGTAAAAAAAGGCAGAAAATGGACAAATTTCACAAGCTTATAAACAGTGAGTACTGGATGATAATCATAGTATACAAATAAAAAACAGAAGAGGCTGGCTACATGGGAAAGATAGACAGGTTCAAGTGCAGAACAGATAACTGGATAATGTATAAAGAATGAAGTGAACAGTATTTTGAAGCAAATGAAATAGTCAATATGAAGCAAGTGCCAGCATTACCGAGTGCAGTAGATGGAAAAGCATACAATTTGCTTAGAAATTTAACTCCTTCAACCAAACTAGCCAAAATGAACATTACTGATATCCTGAACCTAATTAAGGAATATTTTCAACCAAAATCATTGTTAATCACAGAACACATGTTTCACAAGAAGAATCAAAAAGAAGGGCAGTCAATTTCACTTTATATAGCTAAATTGAAGAAATTGATTCAGCATTGTCAATGCAGTGATGGGCTTCATGATGTACTGAGCGATTGTTTAGTTTGTAGAACCCTACAAGAAGCATTAAAAAATTACATGTAATTGAAGCACAACTCACATCTAAAAGAGCAGTTGAAATTGCTGTATCAATGGAAACAGTAGCCAGTGACACAATTGAGTTGCAGTGAGGAATGAAAGTGAGCATGAACAAAATTGGAATGACTAAACAAAAATGTGCCTTGCCAAACAAATTATGTTAACTCTGTGGCAGTGGCTCACATACACCAGACTTATGAAGATTTTAGGGTGAAACTTGCAGAAAGTAGAACAGATACAAAGGACATGTCAGGTAGGTGAAAATAAATGGACTTCACAGCGAAGAGAAAAAGATAAGAAGTTTTTTTTGTTAGTTTCAAAAAGAGCACTAATCTGTATGCTGTTGATGAAAAATCTGATAATGCTGAGTGACAAAAAGACTGAGTAGCCTTGAGATTTACACATAAAAACTATCGAGAGACAAACAATATGACTTACACCAAAAGTGAACAAAATTCATTAAAATGGAATTGGAAACTCATTCTACAAAATGTGCTTCAATGGCATTTCAAAGATTCTGAATGGATATTCAATTAGGAACTTATACTGGAGAAAAGATACTTCCTGTTGGAATGACATTTGTAGCAGTGAAATACAACAACCAACAAGCTACATTGGGCTTGTATATGTTAAAAACAGGAGGGCCAGCATTATGGGACCATGATTCGCTGAGACAACTACAACTTGATTGGAGATGCAGCTACAATTTACATGCCACATCCCCTGCAATAGAGTGAACTGAACGTGAATTAAGAAAGATACTGGATGATGTCACAGCATTGTTCAAGGATGGTATTGGAAAACTCAAATATATCAAGGGTAAAATAGTGTTAAATAAAAATGCTACACCCAGGTTTTTCAAAGCCAGGTCAGTTCCTTATTCCATCAGTGATAAAGTGGCCAGTGAGCTGGTTCACATGGATGCTGAAGGAACTTTTTCCAAGGTTGAGTGGAGCCTATAGGCAACCCATTTGCCCCAGGTGTCATGGTCCGGTCCATGAAGTCCATGTTCCGGTTCACGGTCCGGTCCATGGACTCTGGACTCTGGGTCTTCCGGCTGTCCCTTGTTTCAGTTGGGCTTAATCATAGGCACCTGATGCTTGTTGTGGGGCTGGGAATATAAGTGGCCCTGGGATTGAGTGTGGGTGCTGGGATAAAACACTTGAGTGAAGGAAGTCTGGAGAAACTATTGCTTCTGTATAACAAAGTCTGGGATGGAGGGAGAATACCAGGGAGCTGGAAAGAGGCAATAATTATTCCAGTAAGGAAACCTGAAAAAAATACCAGCAGGCCAGGAAACTACAGGCCAATTGCCTTGATGTCACATGTATGTAAACTTATGGAATGTATGATAAATGAGGTTAGTGTATTTCTTGGAAAGTAGAGGTATGGTGGCTATGTATCAAAGTGGGTTCAGGAAAGGAAGGAATACTATGGATCCAGTGTTGTGTCTAGAGGATGAAATAAGAAAAACTCAAGTAAATAAAGAGACAGTGGTTGCAGATTTTTTTGATGTTGAGAAAGCTTATGATATGTTATGGAAAGAGGGGCTCCTAATCAAGCTACATTTAATGAGAATGGGGGGGGTGATGTTCAATTGGGTTAAGGACTTTCTAAATGGGAGAACTATTCAGGTGAAGATAGGATCAGAGCTATCAAGCCAATATGTTGCAGAAAATGGGATGCCTCAGGGGAGTGTGGTGAGTCCAACTTTATTCTCCATTTTCATAAATAATATATTTGTAAATATTCCAATGGAAGTGGGGAGGTCATTGTTTGCAGGTGACAGGGCTTTGTGGAAAAGAGGGTGAAATATTGAACATATAGTTATGAAAATGCAAGATGGAATTAATCAAGCTGAAGAGTGGGGAACAAAGTGGGGTGTTAAATTTTCAGTGTTAAATTTTACAAGGAAAAAGCTTGGGACTTAATTTGAATCTGTATGGAAGTAACCTGGAGAGAATTGAAAGTTTTTGGTTTTTGGAAGTGCACTTTGACTTGAGATTAACATGGAGAGAACATATTAGATATGTAGTTAGTAAATGTAAAAATGTGATAAATGTCATGAGGTGTCTTGCTGGATTGGAATGGGGTGCTGATTTTGCATCACTGAAGTATATTTATGTAGCATTAATAAGATCAAGATTAGACTATGGAAGTATTGTATATGGGTCAGCAGCAAAATCTGTGCTAGCAGAACTGGATATTGTGCAAACTCGGGCCCTAAGGGTGTGCTTGGGAGTGGTTAGAACTTCCCCAGTGTGTGCACTCCAAGTTGAAGCAAATGAAATGCCACTGGGGCTGCGGTGTAAACAGCTGGAGGCCAATTACTGGATTAACTTAAGGGGGCATGGTGATAGCCAGCCTATAAAAAGGGTGTTGCAGACATGCTGGGAGAAGGAGAGGACACAAAGTTTTGGCTGGACAGGAGAGCAAACAGCAAAAGATATGGGTGTATACGATAAAGAGTTTTGTCCAAGTGTGGTGTGGCCTGTCAGATCTTTCTAGGTATTAGAAAATCCCTCTGTAGATTTGGAATTGCTTAAGATTAAACACAGAAATAAGACGACTGACATACTCAGTGAATATCATAGTTATAGGAAATGTAAATATAAAGATACAGATTTTTACGGATGGATCAAAGGATCCAGAAACAGGTGCAACAGGGTCTGCAATTGTTGTGCCAAGTTATCAAGTGGAAATTAGCAAGAGAACACCTGATTGCTTGAGTGTATATGCAGTTGAAATGTTTGCCATATTGTTAGCACTAGAATGGAGTGAGCAGGTTGATTGTAATAATATTGTGATATGTAGTGATTCTGTATCGGCCCTTTCAAGCATTAAGGCGGATACAGCTAGAGGTCACCAGGATCTGCTGTATGAAATTCTGTTTGCAAATTCAAGACTGGCTAGATAAGGCAAAAATATCGCATTCATGTGGGTTCCAGCACATTCGGGTGTTATGGGAAATGAGACAGCAGATAAACCGGCAAAAGCAGCAGTCAAAAAAGGATCTATAGAGGTCAATATTAAACTATCAAAATCAGAGGGGAAGAGCATAGTGTGGAGAAGGATAAATCAACAGTGGCAGCAGCATTGGGATAGAGCAATAAAAGGAAGACATTTGCATTCAATTCAGAACAGAGTAGATATGGGAAGAAGCAGAGGAGTAAAGCAGAAGGAGCAAGTAATAAGTAGACTGAGAATTGGGCACAGCAACCTTAATGGCACTCTGGCCATCATAAATAAACATCTAACAGGTTTTTACGATCTGTCAGGAGACTGAAACAGTAGAGCATATCCTTATTTCATGCAGGAAATTTGCACAGGAAAAACAACAAATGTTACAACAAGTATGCAAAATAGGACTGGTAGAGAACAGTGTTAAAGGTTTATTGGAATGTGGGGACAGTGACCAAGGGAGGAAATGGTTGTTTAGTTTTTTTAAGGGCGACGGGACTGGAAAGACAGCTTTAAAGTGAATGGACAATGAGGGACAATAAATCCTGAAGATGGCAGTAATGCAACAGTGTGGATGCCAACTGCCGTAAAAACTCAAGAAGGAAGTAGTGCGGGTGCAGGTTCATATTATCAGTATCCCCTTGGAGCCACCCGCTGGTGGAAGGCTAGAGCAGCCATTTGTGATCTCTGGGCCTGGTTGGAGGACCACCGCTTCATGGAACCTTGTTGTCTCTTGTCAGAGCATTCATCATGGTATGGATTCAGCTGTTTCCGGGGCTAGCCGAGTGGCCGTCTGCCACTCCGAGCTAGATATGGATTTGGCTGTTTCCGTGGCCAGCAAAGGTTGCTGGCTGCCCCGAGACTCAGAGCCACCCCAGATTGAGTTCCAATCCTGCCCTAACCTCCGTGGGGTAAGTCAGGCCGTCTTTGCCGTTACCCTATGGTGGGATCTGTCCTTTACTGTCCTTGCTTCCATGGGGCAAGTCAGGCTGTCCTTGCCGTTACCCTGCGGTTGGATCTGTCCCTTCCTGTCCTTGCCTCCATTGGATAAGCCAGGCCGTCTTTGCCATTACCCTGAGGCTGGACTGTTCCCTTCCCCTCTCCATCTGAATCCCTGACAGTTTCCTCGATGGTATACTTCGGCAGTCATCCTGGCCCCACATCCTAGTAAGCATTCTGGCCCGGCGTCCAAGGAAGGGGTCTGGCCCTGCAAAAGCATCCTGTCCCTGTGTCCTAGGAATGGTCCCAGCCCTGTGCTCTAAGGAGGAGTCCTGGCTCTGTACTCAAGGGCCTAACCGACCCAAGCCTGCATCCAGTCCTGTAGCCATGTCATGTCCTTGCCTAGTTCCAGGGTCCGAGCCCGAGTCAGGATCCAAATTCTGGGTCCTTGTCCAGTCTCTGGCTCAGAGTTCAAACCCAGGCTCCTAGTTCCCAGTTCCTTGTCCTGATCCTGCTTTCCTAGCCCAAGTCTGTGTCCCTGTCTCAGCTCCTGGTCTGTGTCCCTGTCTCAGCTCCTGGTCTGTGTCCCTGTCTCAGCTCCTGGTCTGTGTCCAGTCCCATCCCCAGTACTTCAATGTCTGTGTCTTGCATTTGGGTCTGCCATCAATGCCCTCCTTATGACTCCAGAAAGAATGAGTCTATCAGGATCTTTGGTGATATTTAAAGTCACCATCAAACCTGTACTATAAGTGGACTAATACCTTTTCCCCAAGATAGAGGATATCTTTGCAAACTTTCCTGGAGGAAACTACTTTAGCAAAGTGGACTTGGGTGAGGCATACCTACAGAAGGAGTTGGAAGAAGAGTCCGAAGTATTTTTTTTAACATAAACTCTCATAAAAGGGCTTCATCACTATAATAGGCTTATTTATGGAGTAACATCTATATCTGCACTCCGGCAGAAAGCTATGGATCAGGTGCTGTAAGGCTGCCCGGGCACTCAGTGTTACCTGGATGACATAATTGTTCCCTGTGAGGATAACAAGGAATATCTCCAAAATCTCAAGTCGCTGTTATAAAGATTAGAAGGTTATGGGTTCAGAGCACAATGCAAACAAGAATCAATTTCTTTAAACAAAGCATCACTTACTGTGGTCACACCATTGCTGCAAAAGTATTTACACAAGTGTGCTGAGAAAATTCAAACTGTGGTAGATGCTCAAAGATGACACATTATGATCCACACCATCCCAGAGACGCTTGCCTGTGATGCCTTTTGCCTTATGGTATAGGTGCGGTCATGTCACATGTTATGGAAATGAATGGCCAATCATGTTCCCTTACTGCTGCAGAGAAAAATTATGCACAGATTGACAGAGAAGCCTTGAGTCTGGTATTGGGTGTAAAACGTTTCAACCAGTACTTGTATGGGAGAGATTTTGCCCTTAAGACATTTATTTGACTTTGTTGGGTCTACATTTTAAATGATTTGTTTGTAACTATTTTCTAGTTAAAGTTAAAGGTTGATAATTATGTTACAGTATAACAAAGGTAAATTCATTGTCTATGGTATATCGTGGCATGTGATGACATCACCTCCGGTTTTGCCGCATCTTATGTGTAACCTCCGGTTCAGAGAAGGTGTGAAGGTGGGTGCCATGCATGCAGCATGATCGTGAAGAGCTCCGTTTCTACCCACAAAGACACATTATTGAGGCAACGCCGTAAGTTCATAAGAATGTATTTGAAGTAAAAATAGTAACGAGGTTTTTGTTAAGGAAGCAGCGGTTGGGGCGGCGCGTGTGCCGGCTTTTCAATTTCAAATGCGGGGTCAGCTCGAGCCCGATGGTGGTTTGACGCGACCCCCTAGCCCGCTACTCGGGCATCTGGAGACACTCGCTAAAAGAAGAGAGAGTGCGTGGTCTCCAGAATGAAATAGATGCTGTATATGTTTGTATTTTTTTTTTATCAACAGCTTTCACCATTTGATGTTAATGTGGAAGAGCGCACAGTAAATGGTTAACCTTACTACGACTCTCTCTTCATTGGCCCAGGTTTAACTTGGTGCTTAGTCAGAGTTTCAACACACTGCATGAGAACATTACACCTTATTACTGATCATCAACCACTGGTGTCCATTTTCAGTCTACAGAAGGGTGTTCCACTAACAGCAGTACCAGCAAACAGTAGAGCACAGAGATGGGCTCTGTTTCTTGGAGGACACAATTACAAGATTGAATTCAAGAGGACAATTAATCATGGAATTGCTGATGGTTTGTCCCATTTACCCTTGGAAAAGGAAATAGCTGAAAAGTTTACAAAAGAGGGCACTTCTCTTGACACATTTGCAGAAATGATCCAAAGGGAAACCTGAAAAGCCCCCACACTGTCTCGGTTCTACATCACCACCCAAAATGGATGGAATGCGCAGCCGGAATTCCAGTACCTAATTTGTTCCCAATGCCAGGAAGAAAATGCCTTTGATGTCAGTTGCCTTATTTGAGGGATAAAAGTTGCTGTACCATTCAAGCTGAGAGCTAAGTTGCTGGAGGACCAACATGTTGGTCATCTAGGCATGGTCAAAATCAAATTGTTAGCTCAAAGGTTTGTCTATTGGTCTGGGATAGATCAGTAGATCAAGCAGCTTGTTATGCACTGTTCCGGATGCCAGCATGTCCAGAAGATGCCAAGAGGAGCACCTGTCCATCCTTGGCCTAGGATTCATTGGGATTTTGCCGGACCGTTCATGGGCACAAATGTCTTGGTGGTAGTGGATGCAGTGACAAAGTGGCCAGAAGTGTTCTCAATAGCCTCCACTACAGCCTCACACACTGTTGATATGTAGAGAAGCCTCTTCTCAAGGACCGGTGTTCCAGAACACTTAGTCAGTGGCAGTGGACCACAGTTTCTTGCAGAACTGTTTCAGTCATTTCTGAAAATGAATGGAATAAGATGTATTACATCTGCACCATACCATCCAGCTACAAATAACTTGGCAGAAAGGATTGCCCAGAGTCTAAAGATCGCACTGCAGTCAATGTCTGTAGAACACACTACATTAACACTGAATCTGAAGGTTGCCAATTCCTCATTACATATTGCAATGCTGCAGAGTCCACTTCCATCAACTCACCAGCGATGCTGTTCCTGAGTCATCCCTGGTGCTCACCTTTGGATTTCCTCAGAACCAATGTCAGAAGGAGTGTGCAGGACAAACAATGAAACAAATTGAGGGCTCCTTAAACAAGGAGGTTCGATGCTTCACTCCAGGACAAGCAGTCCTAGCAGGGGACTAAAGAAATGATCAACAGTGGGCACTTGGAATGATTAAGGACAGACTGGACCATTCTCCTACACAGCGGAGATTGTAACTGATATCATCTGGGAACAGCACATCGATCAGCTGAGGAGGGCAGAGTCAATTGTTAGAGAAGCAAGGTGATCAGAGCTGCCAGAACCACTTCCTGCAGTCTGAGTCAACTCCTACAGCCAACATGGAGGAGGCCCCAGAATCTGAGATTGTTCCACAGCCACGAGTCTCACCTGCCAAGCAGAGTGACTCCACCCGGCCCCCTTGCCAAGAAAGACATTATCCCATAAGAGTAAGAAACCACAGCGATTCATAAATCCAAGTATTGAGCACAGGAGATGGGATGTTATGTTGAAGTCATGTAAGACATTGGTGAGGCTTAATATAGAATATTGTTTGTAGTTTTAATCAGATGTAAGTAAGGTTGAAAGAGAACAGTAAGGTAATAGTCAGGTGAGATGAAATGAAAGGTCAGAGTGGGGAATAGAGGATGTGGGGGTGGGGGGTGGAATTTGTTCACCAGGAGAAATCAATATTCATGCCATCAGGTTGGAAGGTACCCAGATGGAATAAGATGTTGCTCCTCCACCCTAAGGATAACCTCATCTTTACACAAGAGGAGACCATGGACCACACATTGGAATGGAAATGGGAATTGGCATCAGTGTTTGACCACCAGGAATTCATGCTTGTGGTAGATGGTGCAGAGGTGCTTGACGAAGCAACCCTCAATTTATGACAGGTCACACCGACGTAGAGAAGGCTGCATCAGGAGAACTGGACACAATAGACGACCCCGACTGATTCACAGGTAAAGTGTTGCCTCACCTAGAATGTCTGTTTGGGGCCCTGAATCAAGGCGAACGAGGAGGTGTATGGGCAGATGTAGCACTTGGGAGGTTGGTGGAGAGGGATGAATGGACAAGGGAGTTGTGGAGTGAGTGATCCTTACAGAAGGTGGGGGGTGGGGGGAAGAAAAGATGTTTAGTGGAAGGGTCCCTCTGGAGATGGCGGAAGTTGCAGAGGATAATGTGTTGAATACAGAAGTTGATGGGGTGCTAGGTAAGGACAAAGGAGACTCTCTCACTATTATGGAAGTGGGAAGATAATGCAGACAAAAGAAATGGCCTTTTAACCCAATTTTATGCACCAAATTGCCCATTTAAGCAGGCCCAATATCCCCTAAGCCTTCCTTATCCAAATACCT
This sequence comes from Mobula birostris, assembly GCF_030028105.1. NCBI lineage: Eukaryota > Metazoa > Chordata > Chondrichthyes > Myliobatiformes > Myliobatidae > Mobula > Mobula birostris. The sequence goes on from NC_092390.1 coordinate 44,755,619, forward strand.
GTCCAAATGTTCTTAAAGTATTTTAACTTTACCCTCCTCAACCTCTTTCTTTGACACACCACACCCTATGTGAGAAAGATTCTCCTCTGGTCCCATTTAAATCTTTCCCTTTTCATCTGAAATCTTAAAGTTGCACCTCTGGTCACTTTTATCTTTTCCCCCCGATACTTGAACCTATGCCTTTTCATTTTTTTATTCTACTTACTTAGGGAAAAGACTGTGTGTACTCACCCTGTCTATGTCCTCATGATTTTAACCACTTCTCTAAGGTCACTTAGTCTCCTATGATCCAAGGGATACAGTCGCAGCCTGCTCAATCCCTGCCTATATCACAGTCCCTCATAATAGCCCAGACGTCAATAAAGGTGATGACCACAGCCATCATTATCATTAGAGTTCTCAGAAATCAAAACAATGACTGATGTTGATAATCTTCCATTGGTTACTTTGATTACACAGGTATCATAGTACACCTCTCCTACGTTATATCCTCCATGAATTCAAGTTGAGCAAGTGCAAACCCTTTTGCCTCACCTATTCTCGTAAATATTCCTCAAATCCACACATGTGAAGGAGATGTGAAAGTCTCACTCATCTAGTGTATCAGGAATATGAGATTAGTTAAAGCACTGAGCTTAAACATGACAGACGTGATCTTATTGAATGATAGTGTAGACTTAAGGGGCCAGGTAGTCTTGTTTCTAGTTATGTATTGATCTTGTATACCTTAAATTACAAATCCAGCTTTTTCAGTACTTACCACTCGTAAATCTTAACTTCATTGTCGCCAAACAATTGATACTAGAGCGTACAATCATCACAGCAATATTTGATTCTGCGCTTCGCGCTCCCTGGAGTACAAATCGATAGTAAATAGTAAAAATTTAAATTATAAATCATAAACAGAAAATAGAAAAGGGAAAGTGAGGTAGTGCAAAAAACTGAGAGGCAAGTTCGGATATTTGGAGGGTACGGCCCAGATCCGGGTCAGGATCTGTTCAGCAGTCTTATCACGGTTGGAAAGAAGCTGTTCCCAAATCTGGCTGTACGAGTCTTCAAGCTCCTGAGCCTTCTCCCGGAAGGAAGAGGGACGAAAAATGTGTTGGCTGGGTGGGTCGTGTCCTTGATTATCCTGGCAGCACTGCTCCAACAGCGTGCGGTGTAAAGTGAGTCCAAGGACGGAAGATTGGTTTGTGTGATGTGCTGGGCTGTGTTCCTGATCTTCAGTAGCTTCTTCCGGTCTTGGACAGGACAACTTCCATACCAAATCTGAATGGTGAGCGGTGTGCTGCAGAGGTCAGTGCTGGGTCTGCAACTGTTCGCGATATACATTACGATCTGGAAGAGAGGACCAAGTGTCGTGTATCTAATTTTGTTGATGACACTAATTGAGTGCCATGAAAAGCAAATTGTGCAGAGGATACTGAGTCTGCAGAGAGACGTAGTAGGTTAAATGAATGGGCAAAGATGGAGTATAACACTGGTAAGTGTGAGGTCAACCACTTTAGAAGGAAAAATGGAAAATCAGATTATTATTTAAATGGTAAAAGATTGCAGCATGCTTCAGTGCAGAAAAATTTGGGAGTGCTTGTGCTATGAATTGCAACAGGTTGGTTTGCAGGTGCAGCAGGCTCATCAAGAAGGCAAATAGAATGTTGGCCGCCTTTGCTAGAGGGATTGAATTTAAGAGCAAGGAGGTTATGTGGCAACTGGAGTACTGCATGCAGCTCCGGTCTCCCTACCTGAGGAAGGATATACTGGCTTTGGAGGTGGTGCAGAGAAGGTTCACCAGGTTGATTCTAGAAATGAGGGGGGTTAGACTATGAGGAGATTAGAAGTGAGGAGAGATTGAGTTGCCTGAGACTGTACTCACTGGAATTCAGAAGAATGAGAGGTGATCTTATAGAAACATATAATATTTTGAAAGGGATAGATAAGATAGAGGCAGGAAAGTTATTTCCACTGGTAGGTGAGACTAGAACAATAGAACATAGCCTCAAGATTCAGCAGGGTATATTTAGGACACAGATGAGGCAGAACTGCTTTTCCCAAAGAGTGGTGAATCTGTGAAATTCTCTGCAATGAAGGCTACCCCAGTACATTGATTTAAGACAAGATTGGATAGATTTTTTTGTTATGGGGGGAAATGGCAAGGTAGGTGGAGATGAGTCCATGGCCAGATCAGCCATGCTCTTATTGAATGGTGGAGCAGGCTCGACAAGCCAGATGGCCGACTCCTGCTCCTATTTCTTATGTTCTTATGTTATGTTCAATGAGAATTGCATCACATTTCCAGTGATTTTGATGTTCCCTTGTTCACTTATCTTTATCTTTTAAGCTATAAACAATGATGGCATGCCAAAGCAGACCCTTCTCCAGAGCTTTGCTGCAACAAAGAAAAATACAAAGAAAAGAATGTTATACCAACTTCATAATCCTCCACACTCATCCACCTTCCCCTTCTCCTGCTCCCACCTATCACCTGCCAGCTTGTCCTCTACCCCTTCCCCCAACTTATTCTGGCCTCTGCTCTGCCCCTTTTCCTTTCTAGTCCTGATGAAGAGTCTCACATCAAAATGTTGACTCTTCATTCCCTTCATTGACACTGTCTGCCCTGTTCTGTTCCTCCAGCATTTTGTGTGTGTTTTGCTCAGAATTTCAACCATCTGTAGAATCTCATATGTGTGGAGTTATGTAGTTTGGTGCCTTCAAAGTTATCAAGACAACAGAGAGCAAAATACACATACCCTACCAATACAGATAAAGAAACTATGCCTTATTATGAGTTGTTTTACTACAAAACTAGCTTACATCAATAACTTTGAATAAGTCAGGTCACTTCATTAGAAATGCAGCCATTTTATATGGGTGGGGTGAATGCTGATGGTGGGCACAACATGAAAATTCAGTAGGAGACCTAATTAATATAATTACCAATTATAATATGTTTGGCACTCATCACCAGCTTCCCTTTGCCAGCCATTTATCTTCATCTCAAAATATGACACACTGTAAATCATATGGTGAGTCTATGTGCCTGACTACAGAGGTTGTACTTGCTCCCAGTGAGGTCCTACTAGCAAAATGTGTTTAATAAATCAAATGAAACACAAAGGATGCAATCTACTATTAAAATTGCATCTATTCCTCCTATGAAATGACTGGAGGGTGTCCAAGTTCATTTTCAATTAGAAACCTACATAATTTGTATGCTTAATGAGAGCTGCACCTTGTTTAATTTAAAAGACAAGACAAGGTGCCCTTTTCTCACTTGATAAAATGTTTCTTGAAATGCTCTGTCTAAGCACCTCATCTTCCAACCCTAATAATAAATATGATATAACCTTTTCTGAATTATATTTAACAAAAATGTGCAGAAAATCTACTTGTGCTGCAGGTTAATGGAATTTACAATTGCATCTGAGCAATGAATCTGAATTCAAAATTATTACTGAACAAATCCATTATAATGCGGCTCTATTTTTCAGGAAACTACAAGATAAATGTAAACATCAGTTATTATTTTACAATCACAATTGATTGGGTTGTCAAATGTAGTTCAGGAAGGGGGTTTTCTTTCAGTTTTTCAGTAAAGATTGAGGTTGTTTGGGTAAAGTTTTAAGATCTGGAACTTGATTGCTTTCTTTTAATTATACAAGAGCCTGGAAATTATTGGCAGCCCTGTCTATGCATTTCTTGTACTTTCGCTGAATTTCTAACTCATTTGCAATAAACAGCAGAATGCCTTCATTAAATTGATTGCAAATTGCAAAATGTTATGTGACATCTGGTAAAATTGGAGATTGCAATTTCTGAATCCCAGGGTTTGGATTACTTTCAGCTCCAGTGTTTTTCTAGAAGACTCTTTACATTCTTTATGTGGACTTACATTTTGTAATTTTGGTTGCAAGTTATTTGTAGAATTACACCAGAATTTACAAATGATTTTTGCAGCAAGGTTTAGTTTCTAGTGGGCACTTTAACTAAAAATGTCTTATTACATGGTAAAATTAGATTATAATCATATTTTAACCAGTCTGTAGCCTTTCAGATGTTTAATATTAACAAAAGTAAACCAAAAAAAAAAAACAAATATATGTTTCTGCTTCTGGCCCTTAAAATATTTAGATTAATTTTCTATGAGTTTGGCTCTTAGATTTCAGAGATATTGTTTCAGGTAGATGAAATTGGGAAATATTAGGAATAGAATCATAGAGGTGGGGATTGGGAAGGTCAGAGAGATCAACAAGGAAGGCCCTGGGTGGGGTGGAGACGAGGAAGGCCCAGGTAGGAAAGAGGCAAGGAAGGTCCTGGTATTATAGAGATGAGGAAGTTCAGGGTAGGATGGCTTGCTAAATATTTCCAATGTATTCTGCTTTCTTTACATTTCAGATTACTTGTGTCTGCAAGATTTTGGTTTTGAGGTGAAATTATCTATTTGAACAAAGAAACTGAACCTTTATGCAATTCACTCTGGCTCATTAACTCATATAAAAATTCCCAATACATTTTCTGCACCAAAACATAGTTGTATTTATTGCATTTGATTGAAAGTTTTCAGTTTGATGATTCTGACTCCATTCACAAGAGCCTATTTGCTTTTTATATCATAATAATTTAATAGCTCTTCATAGACAATTGTAAGATTCCAAACAATTGCATGATTTGATAGGCTTAACTAGGGCATAATGTTAAATCACATGTTGAAAATGCAATTGGGGTGAAATAGACTCCCACTGTTCTTCAAATACTTGAAATTCTTATTACTTCACAATCATTTCTGATTAGTACCATAAAAAGTTAATTGCATGATTACATTATATCATTTGCAAGCATAAAATTCGGTTTCATTGTTACCTCTCAAAATATACCTAATAATCTAACTTGGAATGAACTAATTGTTTAAAATAAATTATTGGGGTAAATGTTACTAAAATACTGTTCCTGTGAACTTGTGGGTTAATGCAAGAAATAGTGGAATTAAGCTCTTATAATATGATCACATCATGCAGCATGATCATGCAATTAACCTTCTGAATGGGAATTATCAATAGTAAGCTTTACAGAATTGAATAAATCATTCATTTCTGTTGTGCTGATGAGTGGTAAACAAACTAATTACTTAAGAATGTTAAATTCTGTCAACTGCAAGGTGGTTTAATTATGCAAGGCAAGGTGGTTTAATTACGAAAGTAAATTAGAAAAAGATTGCATAATTCCTACATGGGTGAGCATTCAAGACCAGCCACGATCCGAACAAGGCTCTTGCTGATGGAACACTGAACAATCCAATGTCACTTAGTCATCTGATACTAGACCATTAGGAGAGCTGATCACTGGCTGGGAATCTCTTCTCTCCCTTTCCCTTTCTGACTTTCTAGCTTTGAAGGGTTCCAATTGGTAGAGCTGTGGGATTCAAAGGACTGCTTTTCCCAGCTTCTGCTATGTATGCTTCTTTCCTATAGTGTATTTGCATTATTTCCTTGAACTGCCATGTGATATCTGCCCTTGACTGTCAGTGTCAAGAGCTAAACATTGTATACAGTATCCATTCCAGCAGAACTGATGATCTACTATTATTTCAATGCTGCTGACATTTGACAAGAACATATTAACCTCTGTGTACTTACAATTAAAATGTTTATTATAGCTTTTCTCTCACCATGATGGCTAATCTTTGTGGTGTTGTAAATATAATTTATATCACCATGTGTTATTGAGCTTTATATTGCACTTTTGACAGGGATTAATTAACTCCTGTGAGATGATTGCTGTTTAAAGTGATGGAAATATTTGGAGAGCTAAGACTTGATAATAAATTTGAAGTGCATGCACATAACTGGCCATCGATAGATAGACTTCAGAGGATAAAGTACAGCAGAGATGTGTCTGAACAAAATAAAAATCAGCTGTACCATTCCAGATGTCTGAAAATTATGTACAAGAAATATGAACACAAGATAATTGCACACAGTGCCTCAGGATGGAGGAATACTAGCTTCCATTCTGATACTGGCTGCTCTGAGACCACAAAATCGTGTAGTCAGACAACAGAGAAATAGGGCCTCCAGCCAACTATGTCCAAGCCCCCACTTTTTCCATCTATACTAATTTCATCTGTCTGCATAACTTGATTATTTAAGTGTCTGCCTAAAAGTCACTCAAAGATAGAAGGCAAAAAGCAGTAGAATCAGAGGATGGTGGTAGATGGAGTGTATTCTGTCTGGAAGTCGCTGTCCAGTGGTTTTCCATATGGATCTTCTATGGGAGCCCAGCACTTTGTGATTTTTATAAATAACTTGGATGAGAATGTGGAAGAGTGGGTTAGTAAGTCTGAAGATGATATGTAGGTTTTTCATGCCATTTAGAAGTTCTTCATAGGTTACAATGGGACATTGGTAGCATGCAAAGCTGGGCTGAGGCGTGGCAGGTAGAGTTCAATCTGGAGAATTGTGAGGTATGATGGGATTCTCAGCAGTGTGAAGAAACAGAAAGATCTTGGGCTGTATATACTTAGATCCCACAAAGTTGCCGTTAAAGTTGATAGGGCAGTTAAGAAGGTGAATGGCATGTTAGCTTTTATTAGTTGGGGATTGAGTTATAGAGTTGTGACATTACCTCTTGGCTTTTGAAATGTCTGGCTAGACCACACATGGACTATTGTGTTCACTTCTAGTTGAGTAATTATCAGAAGGATATGAAAGCTTTGGAGAGAGTGAAGAGGAAATTTACCAGGATGCTTCCTGGATAAAACAGCATATCTTATGAAGGAAGGTTGAGCAAGCTGGGATTTTTTTTTCTCTTTGGAGCCAAGGAACATGAGACATAACTTGATAGAGATGTATACGAGGCACAGAAAAGACAACCAGTGGCTTTTGGACAGGGCAGAACTGGCCAATACAAGAGGGCATTGTTTTAAGGCAATGAGAGAAAAATATAGGGGGATAGTCAGATGTAGGTTTTGTTACACATTGAGAGGTGGGTGTGTGGAATTCACAGTCAGCACGGCAGTAGAGGCAGATATTTTATGGACATTTAAGAGACTCTTAAGTGTGCCTAATGTATCTGCCTCTACCACCTGAATGATAGAAAAACAGAGTGCGATGTGGAAGGGAAGCATTAGATTTAACTTGGAGTAGGTTAAAAGCTTGACACAACAGCGTGGACTGAAGGGCCTATATTCTGCTGTACTGTTCTATATTCTACAAGTAGTTGTATCTGATTCCACTATCTTCTCTGGCAGTGCATTGCAGATATCAACCATTCCCTGTGTAAGGCAGATAATATAAATATAATGCAGATATCAATCACACTCTGAGTGACTCTTGAGGCCAATGTAGGGAGAATGTACAAACTCCTTACAGGAACTGACCTAGGTTGTCTGTACTGTAAAGCATTGTGCTAACCACTATGCTACCATGCCGTCCTTGTAGTCTGTATTCATTGCTTCCTCACTGCTGAGGAGAATAAAGTGGGGAAAAAAACAACCATTTCTTCAGTCCAGCTGTATGACTATGACCTTGCAATTGTTGGTGATTTTAACTCTCCATTCCATTCCCACAATAATCTTCTAGTCCTTGGCCTCTTGTGGTCCTTGTATGAAGCACAATGAAGCTTGAGGAACAGGACCTCATCTTTCAAATAGGCACTCTCCAAAATTCCCCATTTGAAGCCAAATTTAAAAATTTCAGACCATTTCAGGCCATTCCTGTGTTTTCTGGAATGCTGCTGTTCTTTAAAATCCATCTTGGATTAGTAAACAGGCAGACCATAATTGATGTTCTTGTTAAAGTTCAAGTCTAACTTAATTGGAGTTTGACTCACATTATGTTGATATAATTTACCTTTAGAGGTGGAAATGCACAAATTCATGAGAGACATAAAGACAATAAGTGTTTGAAATTTAAGGGCTAGTAACTAATTAAGGTTGGTATGGCTGGTGAAATGGTTGAAAGAGACATTCTGCAAGTTAGGAGGATGGCAAAATTTTGCATGAATTCATAAAGGGTAGATGAAGAGTCCAATTGGACTCTTAATCAATAATTCAACAGAAATGCCAAGTTCTGTGCAAAAGCCTTTGGCATATATGTACAGGTAGGATACTTAAGATTTTTGCTCAGTACTGCATTTGTCAATGTGGAGTGGAGAGTGTGTTTGTAAATCTGGCGGGAGCAAAGGATGCTGGGAATAGTGAGGATGGAGCACCATGGAAGGAGGTGTCGGACAGGTGGCAGAGGAGTGGTGCCAGGGTGTGGGATGGCAGACACACCCAGCCCTAAGACACCAGGGCAGGGTCATTTTCCAAACAATTGGTTTACTGATCATTACAGAATGTCTCTCTGGTGCTTCCCACTCCCTCCACTCTCCTTTCCCCAACCATGATTCCCTTCTCCTGGCCCCCTTCCCACTCCCAGTCTAGAATCAAGTTTATCATCACCCAGCTGTACAAGAGCTGGAAAGGATATTTTTATAATCACAGTTTGGTGATACAAAGGTTTCAGACATTTAGCTTAGAACTGTGCCTAAGGTAGAGGAAGTAGTCGAACTGAACAGAGCTAATGGCTGAAGTTCAAGATTTTCAGTTTCAATGTTCTTGGCTGGAAGAAATTGTGACCACTTGGTTGTTGAAGTAAGTCTGGTTGTACAGTACCATGTAATTTGCAAATAACTCAATTATACACAATAATTGGTGAATTGAATTAACTGTGCTTAACATAAATTTGAAAAAACAAATGGCAGAAATTAGAAATGAAAATAGAATTCTGCAAATAGTCAGTGACTATCAGGGAAAATACACTCCATGGCCACATCATCAGGATCTTCCTGCGCCTAATAAAGTAGACACTGAATGTATGTTTGTGATCTTCTGCTGCTGTAGCCCACCTGCTTCAAGATTAGACACATAGTGTGCAGAAGAGCATTTCTGAATGCACGGTGTGTGAAGCGTAGTTTTATTTGAGTTACTGTCACCTTCCTGTCAGCTTGAACCAGTCTGGCCATTCTCCTCTGATCTTTCTCATTAACAATGCGCTTTCACCCACAGAACTGCCACTGGTTGTTTTTTTTCCCCCTATTTCACATGATTCTCCTTAAACTCTAGAGACTGTTGTGTGTGATAATCCCAAGAAATCAGCTGTTTCTGTGGTACTCAAACTACCCCATCTAGTACCAACAGTTATTCCACGAACATAGTCATTTAGATCGTATTTCTTCCCCATTTTGATGTTTGATCTGCAACAACAGATCCTCTTAAACATGTTTGCATGCTTTTGTGCATTGAACTGCTCCCACATGATAGGCTGATTAGGTATTTGTGTTAACAAGCAGGTGTACCTAATAAAGTGGCTACTGACTGTATGTTAATGACTTACCAAAACAGAATAAAATTCATCCTAAGTATTGTATTATCTGCACTTTCCCTTCTTTGATTAAAATTACCAACAGTCTGCCTTTCACAGGATCATTTAATTTTATCACACATCATTTCTTCTAATTGTGAAAGGGGGCTAGAAATTATCTTTATTCCAGGCCCCATGATGGCAATGTAACAGGGAATGGAAAAAGCTGCATTGCATACAAAATGTCTGGGAGGACAACTTTGTTCAATAAAACAAGAAAATTAGTTTATTTGGTCACATTAAACCACTGGTCATGATCACAGATGATTCAGACCTTTGATTTCTGAATGGCAGATTTTTGAAGCTGATCGCCAGCTTTTTAAATTTATTGTAGTTTTGTATTAGAGTCTCCATCTTGCATGGGAGGGAATTTTGTTGTTTCTTGTTCCTCTGTGTTAAGGTCCATTCCTTTGCCATCTGCTTAACTGGAATGGATCCTTCTCAATAGGTTTTATTTCTCTTTATTTTCCCCGGGGCACTAAGCTTGGTAAATTCTGTTTGCTAAGCACTCCCTTCTATGTCAGGAAATACAGGAACAACATCTACAGAATAAAGGAGAAGCTTATCACATCTCGCTGTTCGCAAAGTTAGATAAGAATTTTTAAGGGAACATTTATTTTGTTGTATTTGTTATGCGTTAACAAGGCTGACAAAACCAAAGCATGCAGGAAATTACAGATGGATCAGCCAATTTAATGTCATTTTTTTCCATATTTTGCTTTTAACAAGTGAAGCTTTTTCATGCTAGTATCACATTATTGGAGATGGAACAATTATTGACTTGTCTGGCTAACCAACTTTTTTCCAGATCTTAATTAACCAGACAGTTGATATTATTTTGATCAGGTAAAAATATAGAAAGATTAAAGCTTATCCACAAATCATGTTATTTTTATAGAAATACATGCCTAGTTCATTTGTCTCTGTGAAATGGAGGAAGTAATCTTATAACATTTTCCAGATGGTAAAATGCGTTGCTGCAGTGATGCCAAAGCAACACCACTGTATAGTTTTTCATTCTGCCTAATTGTCTAGATATTACAGTCAGTTTGTTATTAGGCAATCAGGAAGAATCAGATTGGCAAATCTTCTCCCCTATCTCATACCACCCCCAGTATAATTTTGATAGATGCCAGACTAATAATGAAAATCTTCTTAGTGCTCTAATTTCTGAATTAATGGTGAGATTTTTTCACAAGCACAATCCAGATAAAGTGTACTTGATTTGAAAATGTTGAATTTCCCCCCAAATGTTTTCAACACAACAGCATTTTGTGCTTAATGAGGACCATCGGTTGTATTTTCTAATGATCATTAAGTGAACATATAGGAGTTTGTCCCGTAAAGAATGAAATAACAGCCACAATTTATGGGGTGGAATTCAATGCCCAGTCACTGTTATTTACCATTCGCATCCAGATGATCAGAGAGGAGGAGGAATATAAACCCAAGAAAGTCTGCCCTGATGAATGGTCTCCCCCGAAAAGTTTACCTGCTGAGTTTCCCCCAACATTTTGTGTGTGTTGCTTCGGATATAAACCAGTCCAGATAGGAGAAAAAACATTGTGTTGCACTGCCATGTCTGCAAGGAGATGGACTAAAGGACATTTACATTAGATAAGAAAAAAACCTTTTTGATTAAAAATATTGCCTGTCTGTTCGAGTACTGGTGTGTAGTAAGAAAATGGCTAGGAAACTTGACCAGTGAAAATTCACAATAAATTATCAAAGTCCTTTTACTGGTGTTGCAGAATTAATAAGGAACAATATAATAATGTGGTGGTGAAACTGAACGGGCCTCAATGACCCGGAGAGCTATGCTGGCTGGAGTCAGGATCTTGTGCTTTGATTCTTGGTAGGGTCACCCATGCCAAATGGGTCTATTGCTAGAGGCCAGACTAAGAGTGATCCACCGGTCCTCCAGATTTGGGGGTTCAGCTCAGGGCTAACAACACTGACTAGTCAAAAAATAATTATTACGGAAACAGCAATGAAGATGGAAGGCTTTCATTGCTTCCCTATGAGCAGTAACATGGGAGGGCCTGGGCCTGAGGGAGTGAGATGGGGTGAGAGGTAAATCCTTTTCATGGTGGAGTTGGATAGATAAATTAAGAGTGCAAAAGGGCCAATTCTGGTCTTTGAGGTAAACCCATGGCTTCTTTTCATGTCCAATTCTGGTCTTTGAGGTAAACCCATGGCTTCTTTTTATGTCCACCTGAAAGGGTGTAGCATCTCTTTTCACACCTCCTGTGGTACAACACTCCCCTAGTTAAGTGGTGGAAGATTGCAGCATGCTGTTATGCAGATGGATTTAGGAGTACTTGTGCATGAATCATAAAAGATTGTTTTGCAGGTGCAACAGGTTATCAAGAAGGCAGATGAAGTGTTGGCCTTTATTGCTCGAGGGACTGAATTTAAAGGCGGGGGATTATGATGAAACTGTACGGAGTATTGGTGAGGACCCATATGGAGAACTGTATGCAGTTCTGGTCTCCTTATATGAGAAAGGATGCACTGGCTTTGGAGAGTGCAGAGGAGATTTGCCAGGCAGATTCCAGAGATTAGGATGTTAGTCAAGAAGAGAGATTGAGTTGCCTGGGACTTTACTCAGTGGAATTCAGAAGAGTATCATAGGAAAAAAAAAATTAAAATGATGAAAGGGATTGATAAAGTAGAGGCAGGAAGTCATTTCCACTGGGAGCTGAGACCAGAATTAAGGGATGTGGCCTCAAGATTTGAGAGAGTAGACGGAGGACAAAAATAAGGAGGAACTGCTTTTCCCTGAGAGTAGTAAATCTGTGAAATTCTCTGATCTGTAGAATTTAATTAGTCATTAAACATATTTAAAACACAGATAGATTTTTGCATGGTGAAGGAATTAAGGGTTATGGGAAAAAGGCATGTTGGTGCAGCTGAGTCCACATCCAGATCCGCCAAAATCTTATTAACTAGCGGAGCAGGCTCGACAGCAGGTGGCCTCCTCCTTCTTATATTCCTAAAGATTGCTTTGTATTTTTATTACATCAGACTAACCTTATCCTGGTCTCAGTTCCACTTACTTCCTGTGCCACATAACCCTATGGACCAAAAATCTGCTAACTCCTGCTTTGAACATATTCAATGGTTTAACCTCCACAACTTCTATGATAGACAATTCCAAAAAAAACTTGCCTCTTGAAGGAAGCAATTTCTCAGATTTCTGTCTTATTTCAACATTACACCCCTGAGGTTCCAGATTCCCTTGCATCCTCTCAGCGTCCAGCTTATCAAGACCCTCATAAGTTTTCACATTTCAATGCAGAAAAACCTTTTGAATTTTGATGGAGTCCAAACCAGGTAGGTGTCACAAAGATCAGTTAATCAACAATGAGTTTGATAGAGGATTGAGGAATGCTATGGTATGGTGTGTATATAGAAATATACAATAGGGGGAAGTTCAGGTAAACATCAATGATACATTTAGGAGATTTGAAGAAAAGAGAAATAGATTGTTGAGATTAAAGATTCTAAAATGAAGAAGAACAAGAAAATATTCATGAACTACACAATCAGATATTGAATTTACATTTTCTTCCAAATCTTTTACTTGAGTAATTTTGGTTTGTCTTTACTTACCAAGAAATTGATAGATGTATCTTTCAGGAACAACTGAAATGAGTAAGATAAATCTGTGAGCACCCAAACAATCCAGGTGAAATGACTATTAGGATCTTCCGGTCATAGCCATCCACACTGATGGACCTTCACCAGGATGCAGCTCAGAAGTCTTGTAGTCAACTCCTTCACTTCATGAGACTAACTTGCTGCAGTGCTGCCATCTGTTGCCTCGTGATGGCCTTTCCTCAATTGCTCACCAAAAGTTGGCTGTGAAAATATGATATGAAATTAATACCATAAATTTCCTAGGGCTCTTCTTCCATTACTGTTAAATTTAAAATGTCTCATATGATTCACTAAAGAATTGAATATGATGAAGAAATCATTCCCTTGCTCTCCTACGATCAGAATATCTTGATTCACTCCGCATAGATTCTTTTCAAGGTGACCTTGTCCTCAGTTTCATAATAGTTGCTTCAGGTGATCACAGTTAGTGGGAAGATTATATATTAATCCAGGAGAGTTGAAGGATTTAATTTAAAATGCATAGCCTAACTCCTGTAGGGAGTTGACAAAAGACAGGTGTTGTTTTGTGCATGGGTGGACATCTACATCACCAATGAAGATCGGCTGTATTATTAATATAACATGTCAAAAATCTATAGGGTGCAATTGATTGTGTTATTATTGACATAAGCAGTAGAATAGGCATTGTTTAAAGCAATGGTTATGTATTCACAGTTTGGAGCTCACTGAGACTTAATAACTGTCAGTGGCAGACCACAATAGAGGCAATAAACCCAGAAACAGTAAGACTAAATCCCATTGTTCCAGAATGAGTGAAACTTCATCCTTTCTGTGAAATTACTGTAAGTTTTTAAGAAGGCTCAGTACTCTACACATGAAAGTAGAAGCAAGTCTCTTGAATAATTACAGACAAAAGCTATCTGCTTTGTGCACAACTAATCTGAGTGACAAAAAAGCTCTAATAAATTCAGAATAATTAGAGGTAGATGGTCTCAAATGCATTGAATTTGTTTCCAGAAATAATTGAGCTCAGAAGCTTTAAATATCACTGCTACAGAAAATGGAGCTGGAGAGTACACTAAGAGAATACTTAAGTTGAGTATGAAGGTTAAGGGGAAACTTAATCAGGTTTTTTCTTCCCAGGCAGAAGATGTCAGTAACTAGATTTTAGGATTAACATAACTGGCAAAAGAACTGGTAGAAATTTGAAGATCTTTTTTATGCAACAAACTTTGATCTAGAAAGCATTGTCTAAATAGCACAAGTAGAAAATTCAATAGAACGCTACCAAACCAATTTTGTGTTTGTTGGGAGAATATGTAGGGATATGAAGGGTAGGGTGTAGTGATAAAAAGTCAAGTTGCAGTTTCAAAGTGAGCGCTAATCTACATGCTGTTGATGAAAAATCTGATAATGATGAGAGTTGCACAAGACTGAGCAGTCTTGAGATTTACAATGTGGGAACTAACAAGAGGGAAGTATGTGGCTTACACCAGAAATGAAGGACAAATTAATCAGAAAAGAATTGCACTCTGGGCCAACTACTTCAGACATACCACAAAATGAGTTTGAACAGCATTTCAAAGGCACTGAACTGAAGCTTACAGATATCAAACTAAGAACTTATTCTGGAGAAAAGGTAACTCCTGTAGGAATGACATTTGAAACAGTGAAATAAAGCAACCAACAAGCCAAATAGGGCTTGTATGTGGTAAAAACAGGAGGGCCAGCATTATGGGGCCGTGATTGGCTGAGACAGCTACAAATTGATTGGAAATCCATCCACAATTTGCATGCCATATCCCCTGCAATAGAGTCAACTGAAAGCGATTTAAGAAAGATATTGGATGATGCCACAACAGTGGTCAAGAACAGCACTGGAAAATTCAAGCTTATCAAGGCTAAAATGGTGTTAAAAAATGACACATTGAAGTTTTTCAAAGCCCGCCCAGTTCCTTATACCATCTATGATAAAGTAGCTAGTGAGCTAGATTGAATGGAGGCTGAAGGAATTCTTTCCAAGGTTGAGTGCAGCCTATGGGCAATGCTGGTGGTCCAAGTAGCCAGGAATGATGGATCTGTGGTGATTTTAAGGTCATTGTCAACTCAGGACTAAAAACAGTTCAGTACCCTCTGTCCGGGATAAAGAATACCTTTGCAAACCCTTCCAGAGGAAGACACTTCAGCAAAGTGGACTTAGCTGAGGCCTACCTACAGATGGAGATGGAAGAAGAATCCAAAGTGTTTCTCACCATAAACACTCACAAAGGGTTTTTAATCGCTATAATAGGCTTATTTTAAGAGTAACATCTGAACCTGCACTCTGGCAGAAAGCTATGCACCAGGTGCTGCAAGGCTGCCCGGGTACTCAGCGTTACCTGGATGACATCATTGTTACCGGTGAGAATGACAAGGAATATCTCCAAAATTTCAAGGCAGTGTTAATAAGATTATAAGATTATGGGCTCAGAGCACGATGTGACAAGTGTGAATTATTTAAAACAAGCATTGCCTACTACGGTCACGCCATTGATTTACACAACTCTGCTAGGAAAATTCAAGCAATAATGGATGCCCCAAGGCCAAGGAATGTGTCACAATTGTGGTCTTTTTTAGGATTTGTTAATTACCAAAACAGATTCCTGCTAATCCTGGCTACTGTGATCCACTCCTTCAGCTCATTATTACAGATCAGGAAGAAGTAGCCAAGCAATGGACAAAGCAGTGGGAGGTGGCTTTCCAAAGGGCAAAGGAAATGGTGATGTCAGACACTGTGCTTTGTGCACATTATGATCCACATCATCAAGTGAAGCTTGCCTGTGATGCCTCACCTTAAGTTATAGGTGCAGTCATGTCACATGTTATGAGTGAGGGAAATGAACACATCATAGCCTTTGCATCACATTCCTTTACCACTGCAGAGAAAAATTATGTACAGGTTGACAGAGAGGCCTTGAGTCTGGTTTCAATTAGTACTTGTATGGGAGAGAGTTTACCCTCATTATTGATCATCAACCACTCGTGTCCATTTTTAATCTATAGAAGGGTGTTCCACTAACAACAGCAACATGAATGCAGAGAAGGGCTTTGTTTCTTGGAAGACAACAAAAGCTCACGTTCAAGAGCACAACTAATCATGGAAATGTTTATGTATTGTCTTTTTTCCCTTGGAAAAGCAAATACCTAAAAATTTGCAAAAGAGGACTATCCTCCTGACATGTTCTCGCTACTGACGTAGAGATGATTCAAAGGGAAACCAGAAAGGGGCCCACACTGTCTCAGGTCTATATTGCAACTCAAAATGGCTGTAATGTGCAGCAAAAATCCCAGTTCCCCCATTTTTAGCAGTGTCAGGATGAACTTGGCTAATGTCCATGTAGACAACATGCATTGCCTTGCCTTCATCAACTATCCTGGTAAGATTCTCTAAAAGTTCTATAAGATTGGTTAGATATGACCTACCACACACAAAGCCATGCTGACTAACCCTAAGCAGTCCCTGTCTATCCAACTACTCATATACTTGATCCCTTAGAATACCTTTCAATAACTTTTCTATTATTGATGTCAGGCTCACTGGCCTATAATTTACTGGTTTATTCTTAGAACCTTTCTTAAACAGTGCATCAACCTTAGTTATAAACTCTTCTTGAGCTTCCAGCCAGGTACAGGTATCAAAACGCTAGTTACAATTGATATCTGTACCCAGCTGGAAGCCCAAGAAGAACTTATTCATTACATACACCGGAAAGCACTCAAACCTTTTTCAACCTTAGCTATCCTCCAATCCTCTGGTACCTCACCTATTGCTAAGAACAACTTAAATATCTCTGCTAGGGCCCCGGCAATTTCTATAGTTGCCTCTCACAGGGTCCGAGGCAACACCTTGTCGGTCCCTGGGGATCTGGCCACGCTAATCTGCAAGCACATGTGCCTCTGATCTGTATAGGGTCAGTAATCGGTAGAGGGTCCATGATTTGCTGCTGCTTTGCCTCACTCCTATAGATTCTGTGTCCAACTCCTGAGTAAATACCAATGCAAAACATCCATTTAATATCTCTCCCGCCTCTTTTGGCTCCACACATATATTACCATTCTGATCTTCCAGAGGACCAGCTTTGACCCTTGCAATCCTTCTGCTCTTAACATATCTGTAGAATCCCTTAGGATGATTCTGCGAATGAAGGGTTAACATATGAGGAGCATTTAGCAGCTTTGGGCCTGTACTCACTGGAATTTAGAACGCATGGGGATCTCATTGAACACTATCAAATATTGAAAGGACTAGATAAGGTGGATGTGGAGGGGATGTTCAGTCTGGTGGGATATCCAGAACTAGAGAACACAGCCTCAAAAATTGAGAGGTGACCTTTTAGAACAGATGTAAGGAGGAAATGATTTAGCTAAAGAGTGGTGAATATATGGAATGCTCTGCCACAGACTATGATGGAGGCCAAGCCCGTGGGTATATTTAAAGTGGAAGTTGATAGATTTCTGATGGGTCGGGAGAACAAGGGGATATGATGAGAGGGCAGGTTTATGGGGTTGAGTGGGATCCAGAATCAGCCATGATGAAATCGCGAAGCAGACAATGGGCTGAAAGGCCTAATTCTGCTCCTATATCTTAAGTTATTATGGTCTTATTCTTCTTCAACTTGTCTGCTAAGGGAAACTTATCCCTTCCTTTAGCCTTTCTGATTTCTTTCTTAAGTGTTCTCTTGTATTTCTTATACTCCATAAGTACTTCATTTGTTCCTACCTGCCTTTACCTGCTATGCATCTCCCTTTTTTTTTTCTTAACCAGGGCCTTAACATCTCTGGGAAAACAAAGTTTCCTAAATGTGCTATCTTTACCTTTTATTCTAACAGGCACGCATAATCTTCATATTCTTAAAGATGCACTTTTGAAGGCCTCACACTTACCAGGTACACCTGGAGATTAGTCCCTCTCCAATTCAGGTGCATACCATTCCTTCTGTAAAGGTCCCACCTTCCCTGGAAGAGAGCCCAACGATCCAAAAATCTTACATCCTCCCTTCTACATCAACACCTTAGCCAAAAATTAAAATGTATGATCTTCCTATTTCTGACCTCACTAGCATGTGGCACAGGTGGCAATCCTGAAATCACAACCCTGGAGGTCCCGTCCTTTAACTTAGCAGCTAACTCCGAG
Source organism: Mobula birostris (assembly GCF_030028105.1). Classification (NCBI taxonomy): domain Eukaryota; kingdom Metazoa; phylum Chordata; class Chondrichthyes; order Myliobatiformes; family Myliobatidae; genus Mobula; species Mobula birostris. The sequence goes on from NC_092390.1 coordinate 44,773,814, forward strand.
TTCAGTTTGGAGATCCTTGGCACTCTTCCTACCTATGTCATTTCTACCTTCATGGGTCATGATCTCCAGCTGTCAACCTCCCATTTAAGAATGCTGAGAACTCAATATGAGATGTCCTTGATCCTGGCACCTGGGAGGTAACATATCATCCAGGAATCTCAGTCTCGTGCACAGAACTTCCTTTCTGTTCCCCTAACTAATGAATCCCCCTGTCCCCACAGCTCTCCTCTTCTCCCCGCATCCCTGAGTCACAGACAGTGGTGCGAGAGCTGACCACTGTGACTTTCCTCTGCTAGATCTACCCCCTCCCAACTCCTTTTACCTGTTGTTGAGGGGGACGGCCACAGTGGAAATATGGTACTGGCTGTTTAACACTTCTCCCCTTCCTGACTGCCTCCCAGTCTCCTGTGTCCTGCACCTTGGGTGTAACTACCTTTCTATATGTCCTACTTATCACCCCCTCAATCCCCTTAATAGGTCATCCAATTCCAGCTCCAACTCATTAACGTGGATTGTTAGAAGCTGCAGCTGGATGCACCTCTCACAGGTGAAGTTGTCAGGGACCCTATCTTTGTACATCCCATAAGAGGAGCACTCAACTACCCTGCCTGGCATCCCTACTGTTCTAGCTGTGCAAATATAAAGAAGGAAACAATAAATAAACTGTAAAAAAAAAATCTACCTACATATACTACATCTGCATCATACTACCCAGCTACAAATGGTTTGGCAGAAAGGTTTGTCTAAGGTCTAAAGCAGTGGTCCCCAACCACCGGGCCGCGGACCAGTACTGGGCTGCCAAGCATGTGCTACCAGGCCGCGAGGAAACGATATGATTTGGCGATATGAGTGATATTTTGCCCGACGCCCCAGGCCTGAGTTGACGTAGTACTAGTAGTAGTAGTAGTAGTAGATATGAGTCAGCTGCACCTTTCCTCATTCCCTGTCACGCCCACTGTTGAACCTGAACATGCACGAGGTCATTACGCACGCGTCATCCATGTCAGCGCGAGAAGATCAACTCCTCGAGCTTGCAAATGATGGCGGGCTGAAAAGTATGTTTGACATAACATCTCTACAGGCATTTGGGATCAAAGTCAAGGCTAAATATCCTGAGATAGTCATGAAAGCACTGAAAACATTGTTTCCATTTCCAACATGTCTCTGCGAAGCGGGCTTTTCTGCAATGAATGCAACGAAAACTAAATTGTGGAATAGACTGGACATAAGGAACCCCCTTCGAGCATCGCTGTCTCCCATCACCCCTCGATGGTACCGTCACGTTGCAGGGAAACAAGCCCAGGGCTCCCACTGATTTAGCAATATTGGTGTGTTGCAATGATTTTATATGTTCATACGGGGAAAATATGTGCTGTGTGTTTAATATCCAAACGTTACTTAAAATGTTATGATGCTATTGACTTATAAGTGACTTATAATTGACTTATCACCTTATTCATGCGCTGTGTTACATAAAACCTAAAATAACACTAACATATAGTAAAAGCAGGAATGATATGATAAATACACAGCCGATATAAAGTAGAAATAATGTATGTACAGTGTAGTTTCACTGAACAAAATTGCAAAAAACGATTTGTAGAAAAAAATGGGCATGTACACGCATGCGCACATAGGTGCCTGCGCAAGGCTTCATGGTCATGGTAGTCTTTCTCGGGGTAAACATGGTGTATTTAACTGCTACTCTTGTCCGTTGACTTATCACCTATATTCCAGTCACATTTAACAGCCACCTCCCCCCCCACCCCCCGGATCAGCCCGTCCGCAAGAATATTGTCAATATTAAACCGGTCCGCAGTGCAAAAAAGGTTGGGGACTCCGGTCTAAAGAACACACTGCAATCAATATCAGCAGTGCACACTACACAATGAATTAGAAGCATATCAATTTTCACGTTGCATATTGCAATGCAGTACACTCCACAAACAACAACTCAATAGGTTTCAAAAGGTACATTTAATGTCAGAGAATTGTATACAAAATACTTCCTGAAATTCTTTTTCTTTGCAAACATCCACAAAAACAGAGGAATGCCCCAAAGAATGAATGACAGGTAAACTTTAGAACCCCAAAATCAACTCCCTCCCAGCTCTCTCCTCCCATGCACAAGCAACAGCAAGGCAATGACTCCCCCCTCCCACCAGCAAAAAAGCATCAGCGCCCTCCACCGAGCACTCAAGTGTGCAGAAAAGCATCAATAAAGAGACAGACTTGCAGTACTCCAAAGACTACTCATTCACCTGGTAATTCGACATACCACAGACTCTCTCTCTCTCTCCCTAATAAGGGAAAAATGGATGTCCCCATTTCACAGTGAGAGGGCAGACATAACAAACAACTCACTGATTTATGTTGTTAAAAGTCTGTTGCACCACTTCTTCTGATCTCTGTGCCCAGAGAGTGGACCCAAAAAGACTCAGGTCTCTGGACACACAGCACATGGCAACTAACCCACTGCTCCGGATGTTCCATTTTCTCCCGTGATGCCTCAATTAGGGTCTCCAGCCTAGAACCAGACCGTCTCCAGAGCCACAGAAATCCAGCGCCCTGTAGGCTCACTAGTCTTCTAGGCCGCGTCCTTAGGATATCAAAAAGCGGCCGGTTATGAAGCCGTGAGAGCGGGTCCCATTCCCGCAGAGAACCGAAGTCAGAGTGTAACTCCAGGTCAGGGTCCTCAAAAGAACCTTGAAACACAAAAGTTATCAAAAGATAGAAATAGCGCTGTTTCCAAAGATGCAAGCAAAGGAGTTGTCATTCAGCGGCATCATAACTTCACTCCGCCCCACCAGCTATGCTGATCCTGGGTTGTCCCTTGCGCTCATGCTTGGATCTCCTCAAACCTAATCTCAGAAGGAGTATGCAGGGTAATGAGTTGAAACAAACTGAGGGCTCCTCAGACAAGAAGGGTCGATGTTTCACTTCTGGACAAGCGGTGTTTGTGAGGGTCTGTTGAGATGATGAAAAGTGAGTACAGAACTGGACCATTCTCTGACACAGTGGAGATTGCATCTGATGTCATCTGGAGACAACACATCGATCAGTTGAGGAGAGCAGAGTCAATTGTTGGGGAAGGAAAGCATCCGGAGCAGTCAGAACCACTTCCTGTAGTTACAGAGTCAACTGATTAGAGAGCAATATGGTACCTATTTAAGTTGAGCTGCATTCTATATTATGTCAGAGTTTATAGCTAGTCAGGGAGGAATATAGTGTATTTAATATTTCAGCAATATTTGAGTAGTATTATTAATAAATTGCTTGATTAAGCATTCATTGTTTACATAATTCATTATGGATTTTATGTAAGAAGTACATGAATAGCATACAGCATTATGGCACCACGTCATATGTGAGAGCCTCATTAAAAAAAAAAATATTAAGTAGACAAATTCCTAGCTCCTGTGTTTTTCCTTTGATTAGATTCTGGAGTTACAAAACATAACACAGCTATTTTGTAGTGTGGATTGTTTGAACAACAATTTGGCAGCTATTTTCTTGATACTTACGGTTCCTTTGCCTCTCACTATCCTCATCAAAAACTCAACAAATCCTGTGCAATGTGCAGTGTACGTTCTCAATGGCACTGATGACCATGTGACTGTTTCTCCATTTGAGCTGGGATCACCAACAACATCTATGAGTCAAGTTAATTAGGAAAGAAACAAAGAAACTCAAAGATCCTTTGTCCCCATAAGGTCATCAGGCAAGAAGCATTTTTTACATGTTGATGTTGACTGTTAGTTATAGCCTCACCATAAAGGCATAATTTGATTTCTGAACAAATTGATTCCCATATATATGGCAAACTTCCTTCAAATAAAATACTGTTCTGCAGCATCTGTGCTATCGACCTGGAGGAGAGACTTCCTGAGGGATCCTGACGCTATAAAATGTATCAGAAGCTTAAAGACACACATCAAGAGGATCAAAGGTACAAACACAGAGAGCTAATTTGCAGACACATCAAGAAGGTCGGCTTATTTAGATACAGAGAGCTGGGAGGAGTCATGTCAAAGAATTGGGTCAGGAGAGAACTATAATTTTGTCCTTGTATCCACGAACAAAAGGTTTTATTACAGATGAGGTCCCAGAGGAACATTGTTGTGTATTTAACATTTCAATAATATTTGAGTAATCTTGTAAATATGTTGTTGATTAAGGATTCTTGTTTGTTTAAATAATTAATTATGAGTTATATGTAAAAATATGTTAATTGCCTACTACCTCGTCACGCTACTTGTAAAAGTAGATACAAAGACCGAAGATGAATGGAAGGCAAAAAAGGAAGGAGCCAATGGAGATACAAAAGCAGAGGATTCATCAGATGATGTTGTGGATGAGGAAACCAAGGGGATGGATCAGATCGTAAAGGGAGCAACAGAAGGATTAATAAGGGGATACCCCAGTGAACTAAATGGACCTTCCCAAGATCAAGATGCTCAAATTAGAAGAAGGAAAAGGAGGGAAGAGATGGAGAAATAGAATGTGAAGGGGAAAGAAAAAGGTGTGAAAGGGAGAACCTGAGAAAGAAAATGAAAGAGATCAAAGTAGATCCAGAGAGAGAAAGGAAGAAGTTGTCAGAACTTTCAAAAGCACTTCCCACAGTCTCAGAGTCAACTCCTGCAACCACCACAGAGGAGGCCCCAGAACATGAGGTTGCTTCACAGACACAAGTCTCAGCTGCCAGGCAGAGTGATCTCACTTGTCAGGAAAGGCATATCGCACAAGAGTAAGAAATCCTCCAGAACGATTGAATCTTGAGGCCTGAGTGGGACAATTTAGAATTTACTATGCTGTAGATATCTGTATATAGCAGCTGTATTACATAATATATTGTGTATAAAGTTGAGATGCATTCTCTATTGAGTCAGAGTTTATAGCTAAGCAGGGAGGAGTGTTGTATATTTAATATTTCCATAATATTTCAATAATCTTGTTAATATGAGTTTGATTAAGTATTCTTGTCACTTGGACAATTAATTACGGGTTATATGTAAAAATACATTAATTGCCCATGTCATCATGCTACCATGTGATATGTGCACACCTTGTTAGAAGTAAACTTGAACTACATCCACAATTTTGGACTCCACACACCTGTCTTTGAAGCAATTTAATACAGTATTTTGAAGTTTCAAAACATAGCAAACACCACTCTCCAGATTTCAAGACCAACTGTTAAATCACATGTGCACATTTTAAAAGCTGTGCTGGAAATTCTACACTCCTGTAGAGGTGTTCCTTTCCCTCAAAGCTGGCATAGCAACAATGGGCTGAATGGCCTTTGATATGTGCTACAGTACTGTGTAAAACTCTTAGATAACCGAGATTTTTATATTGTTTCAGATGGTATGACCTTCACAGAGACCTGGTCTCAACATCATCAAGGCTATCTGGGATGACCTGGAGAAGCAGAAGCAAGCGAGACAGCTGAAATCTGCAGAAGAACTATGGCAAGTTCTACAAGATGCTTGGAACGCCCTACCAGCCAATTTTCTTATAAAACTGCATGGCAGTGTACCTAAGAGAACTGATGAGGTTTTAAATGCAAAGGGTGGTGACTTTGGGGTTCTCACGTTTAACTGGTCTTCATTCTTTGGGGCACTTCTCTGTTTTCATGGATGTTTTGCGAAGAAAAGGCATTTTAGGATGTATATTGTATACATTTCTCTAACATTAAATTGAACCTTTGAGCCAAGTAGTGATTTAGTTTTTTTTTTATTGTTTAATGCTCTTTACAGTATTTTTTGATATTTAGAAACTTTTCATTTCATTATTTTTGAAAGCATCTTTGCTTTACACAATTGTTTACATGTGCCTAAGACTTTTGCACAGTACTGGATACTGTGAGCTCTAGTCTAGCTCTTACTCACCACCCCTTTATATTGGTTAACTCCCTTCTTTTTTACCCAATCCTGATGAAGAAACTTGACCCAAAATGTTAACTATCCATTTTGCTGCATAGATGCTGCCTGACCTGCTGAATTCCTTCAGCGTTTTGTGTGTTGCTGCATATTTCCAGCAACTGCAGTCTCTCTTGTATCTCTATGATAAATCAGTTTATGTTAAGTGTTTTTAAATGACTAAATTTGAAAATTAATTTTAGAATTGTAGGGATGACTTACAGCAGACTGAAAAGCTTGAGCATATAGACATTAAGAAAGAGGATATGTTGGAGCTTTTGGAAAGCAGCAAGTTGGATAAGTCACCGGGACTGGTTGAGATGTACCCCAAGCTACTGTGGGAGGTGAGGGAGGAGATTGCTGAGCCTCTGGCTATGATCTTTGAATCATCAACGGGAACAGGAGAGGTTCTGGAGGATTGGAGGGTTGTAGATGTTGTTCCATTATTCAAGAAAGGGAGTAGAGATAACCCAAGAAATTATAGACCAGTGAGTCTTACTTGAGTGGTCGGTAAACTGATGGAGAAGATCCTGAAAGGCAGGATTTATGACCATTTGGAGAGGCCCAATATGATTAGGAATACTCTGCATGGCTTTGTCAAAGGCAGGTCATGCCTTACGAGCCTGAATGAATTTTTTGAGGATGTGACTAGACACATTGATGAAGGTAGAGCCATAGATGTAGTATATATGGATTTCAGCCAGGCATTTAATAAGGTACCCCATGCAAGGCTTCTTGAGAAAGTAAGGAGGCAGGGGATCCAAGGGGACATTGCTTTGTGGTTCCAGAACTGGCTTACCCACAGAAGGCAAAGAGTGGTTTTAGATGGGTCATATCCTGCATGGAGGTCAGTCACCAGTGGTGTGCCTCAGGGATCTGTTCTGGGACCCCTACTCTTTGTGATTTTTGTAAATGACCTGGATGAGGAAGTGGAGGAATGGGTTAGTAAATTTGCTGATGACACAAAGGAGGTGTTGTGGATAGTGTGGAGGGCTGTCAGAGGTTGCAGTGGGATTTTGATAGGATACAAAACTGGACTGAGAAGTGGCAGATGGAGTTCGACTCAGATAAGTGTGAAGTGGTTTATTTTGGTAGGTCAAATATGATGGCAGAATATAGTTTTAATAGTCAAGCTCTTGGCAGTGTGGAGGATCAGGGGGATCTCGGGGTCCGAGTCCATTGGACACTCAAAGCTGCTGTGTAGGTTGACTCTGTGGTTAAGAAAGCATTCGGTGCACTGACCTTCATCAATGTGGGATTGAGTTTAAGAGCCGAGAGGTAATGTTGTAGCTATATAGGACCCTGGTCAGACCCCACTTGGCGTACTGTGCTCAGTTCTGGTCGCCTCACTACAGGAAGGATGTGGAAACCATAGAAAAGGTGCAGAGGAGATTTACAAGAATGTTGAGTGGATTGGGGAGCATGCCTTATGAGAATAGGTTCAGTGAACTTGGCCGTTTTATCTTGGAGCGACGAAGGATGAGAGGTGATCTGATAAAGATGCATAAGATGATGAGAAGCATTGATCATGTGGATAGTCAGAGGCTTTTCCCAGGGCTGAAATGGCTAGCACAAGAGGGTACAGATTTAAGGTGCTTGGAAGTATTTATAGAGGAGATATCAGGGGTAAGCTTGCTTTTTTCTAAAAAATACGGAGAGTGGTGAGTGCGTGGAATGGGCTGCCAGCGACAGTGGTGGAGGCGGATACGACAGGGTCTTTTAAGACATTCTTGGACACGTACATGGAGCTCAGAAAAATAGAGGGCTGTTGGCAATCCTAGGTAATTTCTAAGGTAAGGACATGTTTGGCATAGCTTTGTTGGCTGAAGAAGCTTGTATTGTGCTGTAGGTTTTCTATGTTTCTAATGTTTTAATGCTTTAAATATTAAAATAAGTCAATTGTCTTTCTATAATGCTTGTAGTGATATTTCTGAACAATTTTTTTTTTGCTGTTTTACATCTGGCCTTTTTCTGGATGCATCCCATTGCATCAAAGCTTGCTATCCCACAAAGCACCAATGGTCAATTGTCACCTAACAAGTTTTAAGGATCAGTGAAAAGTAAGTTTGTGGTTGGGCTCATGTTAGTGAGTTTGGTGTCACATCACTTGAAGCAAGTTCTGACTGAATATTTATACTTGCAGTTATATGCATAATTTGCCAGATAAAGAAATTCCATTAAGGTATCAAAGCATAACAGGAAAAGTGATCTGTCCATGGCTAACAGAAAACTCAAAATGGCATTTAATCAAAGGTCATCATAAATAGCAGAGACCTGAGAAATGGGAGCATTTTAGAACAGCAAAGGGGCATCAAATAACTGATGAAGAAAGACCATAAGACGTAGGAGCAGAATTAGGCCATCCGGCCCATGGAGTCTGCTCTGCCATTCAATCATGGCTGATCCTCCTTTTTCCTCCTCCTCAACCCCAGTTCCCGGCCTTCTCCGCATAACCCATGACCAATCAAGAACCTATCAATCTCTGCCTTAAAGACACCCAACAACCTAGCCTCCACAGCTGCATGTGGCAGCAAATACCACAAATCCACCACCCTTTGGCTGAAGAAATTTCTCCACATCTGTTTTGAAAGGGCACCCTTCTATACTGAGAATGTGCCCTCTTGTCTTAGACTCTCCCACCATGGAAAACATCCTTTCCACTTATACTCTGTCTAGACCTTTCAACATTTGAAAGGTTTCAATGAGATCCTCCCTCATCCGTCTGAATTCCAGTGAGTACAGACCCATCAAACATTCCTCGTATGATAACCCTTTTATTCCTGGAATCATCCTTGTGAACCTCCTCTGGACCCTCTTCAATGCCAGCACATCTTTTCTAAGATGAGGGGCTCAAAACTGTTCACAATACTCAAGGTGAGGCCTCACCGGTGCCTTATAAAGCCTCAGCATCACATCCTTGTTCTTGTATTCTTTACCTCTTATTTCTTGAATCACCCACTAGTTAAAAAGATCTCAGACTGTTACCTTTTAAGTCATAGAGATATGGTGAAATTTACCAGACTTCAGTTGGGGCATTGTGGGCTAAACTATTATTTAAAGATAATAGGAAACATCCTACTGGATTATGTGACTGTGGTAGTCCAGAGACAGTCCAGCATGTTTTGCTGAGCTGTAATCGATACAAAATTGAAAGAAGTATGTTGTTCAAGAGGCTATCTGGCTTAAATTTATTTTAGTTTTCTATTCAATCTTTGTTTGGCCATCAAGAGAATCAACATCTGATTGAGGAGTCTAACATTCAGTTTATACATGAGACTAGGTTGTATTCAAGAATTTGAGTTCCTTGAAGTTCTATAATTAATTATACATCCTGCGGAGGGCTGTAATATGCCTACATGCGTCTAAACAGCCAGAAATAGAAGAAGAAAAAGAAGACGACCTCTTGAAATGAATGCTAACACAGCATTTGCCTTCCTCACCACTGACTCAACCTGCAAGTTAACCTTTAGGCTGTTCTGCTCAAGGATTCCCAAGTCCCTTTGCATCTCAGATTTTTGGATTTTCTCCCCATTTAGAAAATAGTCCACACATCCAACATTGTATTTCAGAAAGGAAGATTGAATATGAGAATAGGCTGATAAGAAACATAAAATGGACAATTTCCTTAAGTAAGTTTAAAGAAAAAGAGAAGCAAAGGCAAAGGTGGGCAATTAACAGACGGAAGGGGCAATTTATAAATCGGGAATAAGTAAACAGTTAAGCAACCACTTGTGTCTATCCTCATGGAAGGAGACACAAAAATTGCCAGAAATATTAGAAAACTAAAGGTCTGCTGGGATTGTGAAACAGTAAAAAAAATATATTAGTGAAAACAGAATGCAAGAGACATTGGTGAGACTAAAAACTAATGAATTCCAAGGACTTTATAATCTACAACCTGTGATTTGAAAGAATTGGCTATGGAGCTAGCAGATGCACTATGTTTATCTTTCAAAATTCTATAGATTCTGGAAAGATTCCTGCAGATTAGAAGGTAGCAAATGTGAATGCACTGTTTAAGAAAAGAAGGAGAAAGAAATAAGTTAGTCACATATTAGCATTTAAAGTCATGGGGTTATAGGGTAATACAGCATGCAAACAGGCCCATCAGCCCCATTCAACCACACTGACCATGATGCCCACCAAGTGTTACTATGCTGTGGATGTCTGTATTTAGCAGTTGTGTTATATACTATACTGTCTATATGGTTGAGATGCATTCTCTATTGATTTGGAGTCTATAGCAAAGCAGAGTGGAGTAGTGTGTGTTTAATATTTCAGTAATATTTAAGTAATCTTGTATATATGTGTGTGTATATATATATATATACATATTTAACATCCTTGTTAAATAATTCATTATGAGTTATATGTAAAAATAAGGGAATTGCATATGTCATCATGTTACCATGTGATACATGCATGCTTCACTAAAGCAAATATGAAGTTAGATTCACATTTCAGACTCCCATGTTTTCCTTTGAAATAGTTTAATATTTTGATGTTACAAAGCATAACTCAAAGCTGGTCGTATTTGCCCATGTTTGGCCCTTATCCCTCTAAACCCCGCCTAGCCATGTACCTTTTCAAACATCTTTTAAATGCTGTTATTGTACCTGAGTCAATCACGTTCTCTGGCAACTTATTCCATGTATGTATTACCATCCATAAGAAGCATTTTTCTCTCAAATAAATCCCTTTATAGGTTTTCATTTGTCACCTTAAACCTATAATCTCTAGTTTTTAGTTCCCTTTCTCTGGGAAATAGATTGTGTGTATTCATCCTATCTGTACCTCTTGTGATTGTATATTCCTTGATAAAGTTACACCTCAGTTCCCTACACTCCAAGAAATAAAGTCCTAACCTACCCATCCCTCTTCATAAGTCAGACCCCTGAGACCAAGCAGCAATCTTGTAAACCACTTCAGCACTATTTCCTGTTTAATTAGGTCTTTCCTACAACAGGGTGACCAACACTTTACACAATACTCCAAGTATGGTCTTGTTGGTAAATTGCTGGAATTTATAATGATTTAACAACAAAACACCTCAAAAAGGATAATAGGATTGAGTCCTGATGAAGGGTCTTAGCCCAAAACATTGACTAGTTATTCCTCTCCATAGATCAGTGGTTTCCAACCTTTTTTTTTGCCACAACCCTTACCATTAATCAAGGGATCTATGGATCCCAGGTTGAGAACTCCTGCCATAGATGCAGCCTGACATGCTTATATCTTCTGGAATTTTCTGTGTGTTAGACAAGATTTTCAGCATCTGCAGAAAATGTGATGCTTCTAGTTTTTAGCCTTATAATCTTTGCCTTATAGATTAGCCAAAGTCAGGAGGATTTTTGAAAGGGAAATATTGGAGTTCCTTAAGACTGTGCAATAGATAAGGAGTGGGGAAATCGGTGGATGTCGTCTGTTCAGATTCTCAAAACGCTTTGGATAAAGTCCCCATACTGGATTATAGATTAGTTGATATGGTTACATGTAAAATCATCATCCTAGTGTGTTCTTGGCTGTGTTGGCTTGGACTGTACAATTATTATTTTCCTTGCAGTTTACATTTCATATGCTTGCTTGTATTTTATATACTTGCCTATGTACTTGCAATTGTTCAGTGCAATTTTTAGTGGTTGCAGTCACCTTTGTATCTTTGTAGAAACTTCTTGGTTTTAAGTGGCTGTTATCACATTACATGAATAGGGGCTTGTTTTGTTGGTTAATTCAAGCAATGGAATTTACTATTATCAGCGATCTGGTAAAAGCTGACAAGACCATGATTGTTCTTTCTCTTTTCCATTGTCTTCCCACTACCTTCTCTCTCTCCCCCCCCCCCCCCCCAATCTTCCTTTTCTCATTCTTGGTTTTTTTTTGTAATGTTTATTAAACAATCATAAGCTAAAAGTTTTATGCCTCATTCTTGACTTCTGAAGAACCTTGGATCACAAACATCAGAATCCACAGCTGGTATCAGAGACAACTCAGTTGCAGATATCTAGATAATTATTATATATTAGCAAGAATTATCTGTTTCTATCTGTGGTGTTTGTAACTTGTTTGGCAGTAATGAAGAATATTTATTATTAAAATTTCTGTACCTTTTCCTGCCTTCAAATTATTGAAAACTGTTTAGAAAAAAGAAAGCACGTTTCAGACTTGCCACAGCAGCCTTCGTCTTTTACGTATTATTCAAACCTGTCTTGAAAAAGGAAAAGTTCACAGTGTATTTGTCAAGTGATAATAATCTCTATCCTTTCTGGAAACAGATTACCATTGAGGGAGAAATTAGTGAGCAGTTGGAAGCATTTGTCAATTGTTATTCTGGAGAAACTCCACTAATAACTACAGGATATTCTAATAAAAAACTCTCTCAGGGTTATTGCATATTTCAAAACAAATTTCCAAACATTGCTCAGGGATTCTCACTTAAGTATTAAAATCTAGCATACGTGCTCTTTTGTTGGACTTAATATGAAAATAGTATTCCATCTTCGCAGAACTTTACGAAATACCCAACTGGTTTAGGTCCAAAAAACATTTTACATTGATTTGGAAACAAATCATTTAAACAATCTAAGATTTAATTCACTTTGTTAGTTTTGGTCATATTCTAAGGCTAGACAGACTACAATAACTCTACGTAATGAAGACAGGCTATCATCCTATTCTAAATCTTTTATTACGAGCAGGATTAGGCCAAAGTGTAAATACAAGCCATCAACATTTTAAATGAATCACCAGTTGATCTGTTTCAACTTTTCTGTTGCCTAGTGTCTCTAGAAATCAATTTCTCTTCATTGAAATTAAAGCCTGTCAGAACTAATCATATGTTACCTCCTTCCATCCTTATCGAACAAACACAAAGTGAACAGCATCAAGTTGATCTTTTACCATCTGGGAGTTTCAAATACAGATAGTTTATCCCAAAAAAAAATGGAATAAAAAATATTTTTCTCAAGGGAGGTTTCTGGGCCAAACATTCGGACTAATAGTAAATATGTATTGTAAAAAAATTTTCAGTTCACTAATTAACATTTTATGAAGGAATAAGATCAATTCTGCTTTTCATCATAAGGGTTGGTATTATCTTGATAAATTTAAAATACATCCCTGAAGTTCAAGGCTGTCTATTTTGCTGTACAGGGAGAAATAAATATTTTGATTAATGTCTTAATAATGTTACTTTAAAAGTTATTTCACTGTCCCTGGTAGTACAGAGAAGTATTACAAAGATTTTATATTGTGCATTTGCTTATGCTCTGCACAAACGTTCAACAATTCTATTTAATTTATCTCATTTTATCCACGTCTTTCCATTTCACTTGTTGTAATGTATAAGTCAAGTGAAATATCTCAAATGCATCTACACAATTCAACTTTTACACTTCATGTAGTAAAGTAAGCAAAGGGAAAGAGAAATTAAATGAAAGAAATTTAGTGATGATAATGGAACATGAAATAAAAGGAGCAAAAGTTAGAACAGTAGAGGACAGCATAGGAATGGGCTCACAATGTCAAAAAAATAAAATTAAAAACTGAAAAGAAGATTGAGATTTCTATTCCAATTGATTTCTAGACTTTTCTCTATTTGTATATTTTCCAAATAGACCGGGAAACTGAAATAGTAAAATTGAGTGGTGTAATTGACGGAAGTAAATTGTACAGAAATTATTAGCAGGAAAATTGACCAGTTTTCATTTGCTGTCCAGCTTCACATAAATTGGAGAAAAGCACATGTACACAAGCTCTCTGTGCAAGTTCTGCCTCAGCGCAACCGAGGGTATTGGAGTCCTGTGGAAGGTTCTTGGCCCGAAACATCAAATGTACTTTTTTTCCCCCCCATCGATGCTGCCTGGCCTGCTGAGTTCCTCCAGCATTTTGTGAGTGTTGCTAAGATATCGGGGATTGCTGTAGAGTTAGTGCAATGCATCCTGAAAGTAAAAGCTGCATCTTAGATGATTTATTTAGAGTTTTGAAAACCCTTATCTATAATTTTTTTTTTTTTTTTTAAATTGGAAGACTTGAGTTTCTCTGGAACCTCTTCTCCAAACTGGTGGTGAGCACCAGAGCAAGTTAATCTTTAAAACATGGAAGAGAATTTCTTTGTAAGAATCAGGCCTTTCTGAGGTAATGAGTAGGAGAATGAGGCAGTGAATAGCTCAGTGGAAACCTACTTGAAAGGCTTCACAGAAATGGGGAAGAATACAAACTACTTTAATCAGGAGGCCAGCGTTAATCAATCAGTGTTTTCCGATCTTTTCAGGCAAATCAATTAGATAGTAAGAATTAGATCACTAATTGTCCATTCAGGTCAGTTGTGGATTATTACCTCCTCCTTCAGAAGCTGTGCAAAAGGAAAGAGCAATTCAATTCTGCAAACTATGTGTGTTTGGTGCAATTGATAGCAGTCAACTGACACTGAAATTCCCTTGTTAGAACATTCTCAGCTAATAATAGAGGTTTCATCCCATTAGTGTGCAGCTCACTCTTCTTATTTTGCAGATTAATCCCATTACCTGAAGTTGCCATGACACTTTCATTATGTGGCAATTCACCACGTGCACTCTCATGTTTTACAGCCATGTATCAGGAGGTTTGATAGGGGATCAAGCATATCCTTTGCAGTCAAAGGTTTAACACAACGTCCTTGCAACCAGAGGCAGTGCGGAAGAATAAATATAACGAGATCCATGGGACTACATGAACTACGATGAAGCTGATTGGCATTCTGAGTTCTCATTTGAGATGTGTAGATGATCCTGGTGGATTGTGTATTATAACTCCAGGATTATTGTGACCAGCTGCTTATGTAAGATTGTTATGTGAAATAAAGCAGAAAAGCTTAGTATTGGATGGAGAGAAAACATGGTTAACTTGTCAGGATCAATGACCACTTATTTATTTTTCTTCTGCTTTTTCTTGAAATTGTAGAACATGTTTATGTGGATAATGAAGAAGGTCTCCCCATAATCATATCAGGATTGAGAATGAAAAAGCTTTCGAACTCAGAGGAAAGGTCTTGTAAAGACACAAGAGGCACCTGATACTGGAAGCTGGAGCGAAAAACAAATTGCTGGAGGAACACAACAGGTTAGGCAGCATCTATGGAGGGAAATGGACAGTGGATGTGTCAATTCAAGATTGTTCATCTGGACTCAACCAAGAGAACGGAAAAATGAAACATGAAGTAAGTGGATATTGAGAAAACTAAAATGGTTCCTATTCTGCCTGTTCTGTTTCTTTCTTCCTTACAATTATATAACAATTACAGCACGGAAACAGGCCATCTCGGCCCTCCTAGTCCGTGCCGAACTCTTACTCTCGCCTAGTCCCACCGACTTGCACTCAGCATTCCTTGCATATCTACTTCCGGCAACCAGCCCAGATAAATCCCAAACTGCTTGGCCAGGTCCCCTGGATCTTTTCTAGTCTGAAGTACTTGGTAACACGGTCAGGCTCTATTCTCAAACACCTCTTTTCAGGCTCTGTTCTTAAACACCTCTTTTCAGTTTCTTGCAAGTGGCCCAAACTCTATTTCTCTTTCCACAGAGGTTTCCTGATGTGCTGAGTGTCTGCAGCATTTTCTGTTTTTATTTCTGCAGTTGTTTTTGTTTATTTTTTTTTATTAACTAGAGAAAGGTGCTGCACCATCATTACCACAGTTACATGTTGTTTGAACTCTTAGAGTGGAGGCTGAAATACAAGGATAGATGGTGTTTTTATGAGTTCTGTAGATAAAAACCAGTTGTAGCAAGAACGATGAAATTGCGCTCCAGAGTTCTTTGCTTGGAGTAGGTGAAAGGAATCAACCAGTCTGTCCCTAGAGCTTTGAGTCAGTTTTCCCCGAGCTGGACAATTCACAACAGGGATGCATGAAAAGAGCTACTTTTTAAATCAGGGTGGCGATCGAGATTTCAAAGGCAGAGTTTTGCGACAGTTTCTCTGAGTTGAGGAGCAACCAATCAGCAAGAGGGATTCTTTAGAAAGGAGGAATTCAAGTAACACAGGTGCGAGCAGAGCGGTCATTCCTTTGAGTGTGCCAGTCATTAGAGTGGCTTTGGCGAGATTGGGGCTTTGGTGAAGTACATTGACTTGTAAGTTACTCTCTCTCTCTGTTCTTATTTGTTTGTTCATCATCTATTAGTGCATAGTATAGTAAGAATGGCTCCAGGGGCAGTATATTGTACTGCATGTGGGATTTGGGAAGTCTGGGAAACATCCAGACTCCCAGATAAATACATCTGCACCAGGAGTACCGAGCTACAGGTCCTGAGAGAACCTATTAAAGAACTGGAGCTGCAGCTCGGTGACCTGTGACTCGTATGGGAGAATGTGGAGGTGACAAGCAGGAGCTGTAGGGAGTTAGTTACCCCTGATTTGCAGGAGGCAGGTAACTGAGTGACTGTCAGGAGGAGGAGGACAATTGCACAACTAGTGCAGAGTACATCCGTGGCCATTCCCCTCAATGATAAGTATATATCTGTAGGTACTATTGAGGAGGACGACCTACTGGGTGGGGAAGGGGGAGCCACTGTGACCAGGTCTCTGGCACTGAGTCTGGTGCTGTGGCTCAGAAGAGTGGAGAGATGAAAGGACTGCTGTGTTGATAGAAGATTCTTCAGTCAGAGGAACAGAGATGAGGTTCTGTGGGCACGATAGAGACACTCGGATGGTATGTTGCCTCCCTGGTGCCAGGATCGGGATGTCTCAGGAATGGGTCCATGGCATTCTCAAGGGTGAGGGTGAGGAGTAAGAAGTCTTGGTACATATTGGCACCAGTGACATAGGTAGACAAGGTGAGGAGCTCCTAAAGAGAGATTTTAGGGAGCTAGGTAGAAAGCTGAGAAAGAGGACCTCCAAAATAGTAATCTGTGGATTGCTGGCTGTTCTACATGCCAGCAAGGTTAAGAACAGTATGACTTGGCAGGTTAATGTGTGGCTGAGGAACTGATGTGGGGGGCAGGGGTTTAGATTTATGGATCATCAAGATCTCTTCTGAAAAAGGTATGACCTATACGAAAGGGACGGGTTACACCTGAATTAGAGGGAGTTCAATATCCTTGTGGGCAGGTTGGCACAAGTTGTCCGGCTGGATTTAAATTAATTTGGCAGGGGATGGGAACCGGAGTGGTAGTGCAGAAGATGAGGTAGTTGGGTTACAAACAGAGACAATGTGTAGTGAGGCTCCTGTCAAGGAGAAGCTGAAGATAGGCAGAATTGCAGTCATCAGGATGAGTTGCAACAGAAAAGGCGGACAAAATTGAAAAGGGTGAATACTGGAATAAAGGTGTTATATTTGAATGTGCATAGTATATGGAATAAGGTCGATGAACTTGCAGCACAGTTACAGTATGATGTTGTAGGCATCACTGAATCATGGCTGAAAGAAGATTATAGCTGGGAGCTTAATGTCCAAGGATACACATTGTATCGAAAGGACAGGTAGGATGGCAGAAGGGGTGGCATGGCTCTGTTGGTAAAAAATGAAATCTATTCATTAGAAAGAGGTGACATAGGGTCAGAAGGTGTTGAATTGTTGTGGATAGAGCTAAGGAACTGCAGGGTACAAAAACCCTGATGGCATTTATATACAGACCCCTAAACAGTAGTAAGGATGTGGTCTACAAGTTACAACGGGAGAGAGAAAACGCATGTCAAAAGCGTAACGTTACAATAGTCATAGGGGATTTCAATGTGCAGGTAGATTAAGAAAATCAAGTTGGTGTGGGATTCCAAGAGGGGGATTTTCTAGAATGCCAGTGAGATGGCTTTTTAGAACAGCTCATGGTTGCGCCCATTAGGGGATCAGCTATTCTGGATTGCGTGTTGTGCAATGAACCAGAATTGATTCAAGAGCTTAAGGTGAGAGAACTTGTTGTGACAAGTGACCATAATATTAACGAATTCACCCTGAAATTTGAGAAGGAGAAGCTAAAGTCAGATGTATCACTGTTACAGTGGAGTAAAGGAAATTACAGAGGCATGAGAGAGGAGTTGATCAGAATTGATTGGGAAAGAACACTGGCAGGGATGACAACAGAGAAGCAAGGCATAAATTTCTGGAAGCAATTTGGTGGGCACAGGATGTATACATCCCAGAGGAAGAAGTATTCTAAAAGCAATATGACATAGCCATTGCTAAAAAGGGAAATCAAAGCCAACATAAATGCCAAAGAGGGGGCATAAAATAGAGTAAAAGTTAATGCGAAGTTAGAGTTTTGGGAAGTTTTTGAATACCAACAGAAGGCAACCAAAAAAGTAATTAAGGTAATGATGGAAAACAAAAGTAAGCTAGCCAATAATATTAAAGAGGATAACAAAAGTTTCTTCAAGTACATAAAAGAGAGGCAAGAGTGATATTGGACCAGTGGAAAATAACAGTAGAGAGGTAGTAATAGAGGACAAGTAAAATGGCAGACAAACTGAATAAGTATTTTGCATCTCTGTCGAAGACACTAGCAATATGGTGGAAGCTCCAGGTGCCAGGGGTAATGAAATGTCCGAAATTATCATTATTAGGAAGAAGGTTCTTGGGAAACTGAAAAGTCTGAAGGTAGATAATTCACCTGGAAAGAAGTTGTACACCCTAGGGTTCTGAAAGAGGTAGCTGAAGAGATTGTGGAAGAGATCACCAGATTCTGGATCGGGATACTGGAAGACTGGAAAATTGCAGAATGTCACCCCACTCCAATAAGGGAGAGGCAGAAGAAAGGAAATTATAGGCCAGTTAGTCTGACCTCAGTAGTTGGGATGATGTTGGACTTGATTATTAAGGATGAGGTCTCAGGGCACTTGGAGGTACATGATAAAATAGGTCATAGTTAGTACAGTTTCCTTAAGGGAAAATCTTGTCTGAAAAATCTTCTGGAATTCTTTGAAGAAATAACCAGTAGGATAGTCAAAGGATAATCAGTTGATGTTGTACTTGGGTTTCCAGAACACCCTTGTCAAGGTGCCACACATGGAACATAGAACATAGAAATCTACAGCACATTACAATGTTGTGCCGACCATGTAACCTACTCTATAAACTGCCTAGAATTTCCCTATCGCATAGCCCCCTATTTTTCTAAGCTCCATGTACCTGTCTAAGAGTCTCTTAAAATACCCGGCAGTGCATTCCACGCCCCAACCACTCTCTGAGTGAAAAACGACCTCTGACATCCCCCCGTACCCAATTCCAAGCATCTTAAAACTATGCCCCCTCATGTTAGCCATTTCAGCCCTGGGAAAAAAGCCTCTGGCTAGCCACATGATCAATGCCTCTCATCAAGTTATACTCTATCAGGTCATTTCTCATGCTCCGTTGTTCCAAGGAGAAAAGGACAAGTTCGCTTGACCTTTTCTCATAGGCATGCTCTCCAATTCAGGCAACATCCTTGTAAATCTCCTCTGCACTCTCTCTATAGTATCCACATCCTTCCTCTCGTGAAGTGAGGTCCAACTAAGGTCTTAAATAGCTGTAATATTACCTCACAGCTCTTGAACTTGAAGGCGGCCAACACGCCATATGCCTTCTTTACAACACTGTCAAATTGCGCAGCAGCTTTGAGTGTCCTCTGGACATGAACCCCGAGATCTCCCTGATCCTCCGCACTGCCAAGAGTCTTACCATTAATATTATATTCTGTCTTCAAATTTGACCTACCAAAATGAACCACTTCACACTTACCTGGGTTGAACTCATCTGCCACTTTTCAGTAAACACGAGGAATTCTGCAGATGCTGGAAATTCAAGCCTTGGGTCTCGGCTCGAAACGTCGACTGTACCTCTTCCTAGCGATGCTGCCTGGTCTGCTGCGTTCACCAGCAAATTTGATGTGTGTTGCCACTTCTCAGCTAAGTTTTGCATCCTATTGATATCCTGCTGTAATCTTAGACAACCTTCCAGACTACCAACAGCACCCCCAACTTTTGTGTCATCAGCAGACTTACTAACCCACCCTTCTATTTCCTCATCCAGGTTATATAAATATAAATAAATATATAAAAAAAAAATCACTAAGAGGAGGTGTCCCAGAACAGATCCCTGTAGA